>NC_135083.1:9408750-9710937 GCF_051107435.1 Chaetodon auriga | reverse complement strand
CCTGAATGAGCTCGCAAGCTGGGAGCTAGCAGTCGCTCGCAGACAACTGGATGATCCATGGACGGTTTGGTTGGAAGAAGGGGAGCAGAATTCAGCCCACTTGGATTTATCTTTTTGAATATTTCTGTGGAATAACGTGTGGAGAGGAAGGCAGCAGCAGCAGCAGCGGCAGTGGCGGTGTAGAGGTAATTCTGTGACATTTACTTCTTCTCCTGGGAATGATGCCCTGGCTTCCGGGATTAGATAGGAAGGGATGTGGGTGGGGAGAATAAACAGATGCACACAGAGGCAGAAATACAGAGGCAGGTGGATTTTTTTTTTTTCCAGGAGCGACTGTGGGAATCAGTGCCTATGCAGATTTGTGGTGTGATATTGATAGGCTGTGGTGTGTTGTGCCATGTGTCTGTGATGATGGCGGATGTGTGTGTGTGTGTGTGTGTGTGTGTGTGTGTGTGTGTGTGTGTGTGTGTGTGTACATGTTTGTCTGCCACATCTTCTCCCTCATCTTGTTCTTTCCACATTTTTACCTCCTTGAGTCGGCCCTCCTTGCTTCACTCTTTAAATGGAAGCTCCTTCTCCCTTTTTTCCTTCTTGCTTTTCTCCCATAAACACCCGTTTCTCTTGTGTAATTTTGCAAGATTTCCAGCTAATGATGCTTCAGATTGGATGTGCTTGCCCACTATTCATTTTCAGCTCCCCCCTCCCTCATTCTTCACCCCCATATTGAAAGAGGAGAGATGGGGAGGGAGCAGGGGGAACAGCAGGAGAATAGCGGCTGGGACTCAGCTGTGAGGACTGTTGTGGCGCGAGCTGAAAGAATGGCCTGTTGTGTTGGGCAGCAGCAGTATTGTGTGTCTGGCCTCTCTCCCTCTGTCCTTCTCCTCTTTAATGGGTAACTGCATCATCCCTTTATTCAAACAATCACAGTGAGGAACCCGCTCGTCTTATTTAAAAAAAAAAAAAAAAAAACATAGAAGGGACTCTTTGATAAAGAAAGTTACCCTTTACATAAATTTAGGACTGGGTATTGTCTGAAATGTTTCCACACTTGAAGACACCTGACAGTGAAAGAGTCATTTTGAGAAATATACTTATTTTGAGAAATATGAGCGTGATTTTCCACAAAACCCACATTTGAATTTAGAGCTGAAATTATTAGTCACAAACCCCAAATATTACCTAGTTCCAGCTCTTCAGATGTGATGATCTGCAGCTTTGTATTTTTGTGTTATGTGACAAGAAACTCAATATTTTAGGAAACTGGACTGTTAGTGAGACAAAATAAGACATTTGAAGAATGTCAAATCAGTTAATTGAGAACACAATCCACAGGAAAAACGATAATGAAAATAATCCTAAATTACAGCAGATAAGACAATGGTGTTAAATGTTCATTGTCATCTTAAGCACAAGCTTAAGAATTAAAGAACTTTGCCTCAAGAATATAGATAGCAAAGATAGCAAAATGTTGAATGAAATCAGGAACTGGCTTATCAAAGACTAAATAAATCACACTTTCAGTACTTGACATGTTTCGCTATGGACACATTCCTGCTGGTACCAAAAAAAGGATTGACATACATAAACGTGACCCTTTTTTGTGGCATTGCAGACAGACTTGATGGAAAATATTCAAGGAACCTGTTCTGTTTAACAGTGAGATTTGAAGACTGTTTGAATGTGTGTTTCATTGTGGGAGAGAAGAGGAGGCAGTGAAGCTCTTTGCTGAAGCTTCCTCAACCCCATGGTACTTAATTGAACTTACAACAGCATGGCGTGCTCTTAGCAGCACCCTGGCCCCTGATAGGATCTGGAGAGGGGCTGCTATTTGCTTAATCATTAATCTGAGGGCCTCCGCTACATTGATTCTCTCTCCGTTCCCCTTCATAAATCATTATGGGCCAGCAATCCTTTTAATGGGGGATGGAAGTGCTGATTGAACACAGCCACGGCACTCAGGACGTTATACTCACCTTGGTCTCCAGGTCAGCTGATCAGGACTCAGGAAACAGGTCCAGTACCTGTCCATCTCGGCAGCAGCAGACTTCAAGCTGGACGGACAGATCTTTTAATTAGAATAAGTTTAACTCATGTTCAGACCAAATATTTTGTAATATTCTGCATTAGTCCTGTTAGCGTCTATAAAGAGATTTGTCCAGATGACACCATAATGGATGCAAATGGACATCTAGCCGTAGTTTGTGGTTGAGACGCACCCATCATCTGACCAGTGTATTAAGGGACTACTTGTGTAGATGAGGCCTTAAAGTGCTGCCTCAATCAATGCTGCTCCGGTAATTGGCTTAGAGGCCCAAGAGAGTTCCCTGCTAACTCCCTGTGTGACTGTTGGCTTTCTCTGCTCCTCCCCTGCTCTGTCTGCGCAGAGATATGCACGTAATTTCTTCTCACGTCACCTCTCAGCCTCTGTTTTCATAACACACACTCCCCATCAACACCGAGCGTGTGTTTATCCTGGAAACACGCCCCAATTTATGCTGTAGCTATGGTTTCTTGTGTTGTGGAGGGAGCATGAGCCTAAGTTTGATGTGATATTATATTTTCACTTTAACTGAAGATGTGATTCAGGTTGTTATTTTTTTTTATTAGTCAGTTAATTTAGATAAAAACAACTATTTCCCTGCACACTGTCCAGCCCCACCATCAGGATTATCTCACTCTCAGGTCAGTTGGAAGTGGCTTGGTCTCGTGTGCCCCCCGCCGCCCCCACCACACTCACAACCAGCAGGGGTTAAAACAGCAGATGTTTGGCTGTGTCTGTGTGTGTCCACGAGTGTGTGTGTATGTCTGTGTTAGACAATGAGTGGAAGCTCCTCAGACCATCAACAGCAGGAAGGCGAATGAGGGTATCAGATGTCACCACAGTGCTGTCAGCTCCACTGCCTTTTGTTAATACACAGGAGGGCGTTTTCTCACCTGGGTTTGTGTGTGCTGCTGTTGTGGTGGTGGTGCGGATGGTTTTCTCTTTTTCTTTCACTGTCTAAATTGTGGGCATAATTATAAGTAGTTTGTGTCTCTGGTGACGACAGGCGGGGGAGTAAAGATCTGAACAGTCAAACAGGAGGTCGTGTGGGTGTGGGTGGAGGGGTGTTCAGGCTGTCTTGGCCCCAGGTGAACAGTGAACCAAACTGAACCAAAGGTCAGAAGAGGACATCAAGAGAGAAGCTGCAGAGGATGCAGAGACAGATTTCAGCTTTAGTCTGACATCCTGCAACTTCATTTGTGTGTTTGCACAATATGAAATAGAAACATGAAATGTAAAAAGATTGAGCAAAATTCGGACAGGTTAACACAAAAGGAAGGAATCATGGAGTAATAACAGATGTGCGGGTAAAGCCAAAAAGCCAGGAGGCTTATCGCATCACTCTGCTTGAGGAGCAAACGTTCACTTCAAACAACACTTCATTTCTCTTGGCAGCTTCTGCACAACCAAACCATTTTGAAAAATATGACACCATGAACACATTTTTATTTTTGACTTCTGAAGCATGCTCTAATAGTAATGCAGCGCTATCGAGTGACTATATTATGTCAGGTGAAAATATACTGAGTGAGGTGAAACAATAGTGTGGAACACAGTCTGCAGACATCCAGGGTTTGGTTCGGGGTTCATTTTCAGACTAGTGTTAATGGTAGAAAAGAAGTTCAGGATCAGGTTCCTGTACTAAATATAGGAGTGTGCTGTTGCTACTTCACCTGCAAACAAGGTACTCAACTAACAAAGGACCAAATTTAACAACAGGGATGAAGTAGAATAGAACAGAAAAGATAAACTGTTCATATGTCTGTTTTCCACCTGATAATCAATATCAATTGTGTTAAATATAATAAATACACATAGACATGAGACAAAGAGTCTACAGCCATGCTAGTGGCTCCGTAGCACAGCAGTGATTTGCGCTAACATCACCATGCTAATATGATAATGCTAACATGCTGATGTTAAGTAGGTATAAGATTTAATGAGTTCATCATCTTAGTTTAACGTGTTAGCATGTTAGCATTCGCTAAAACGTTTCAGTCAAAACCACAAATGTGAACTTCATTGTGACACGACAGCGCGAGAAGGAAAGTCGGCAAAGTTATCAGGAGACATCGTCAAAGTAAAAAATTTGTCAGGGGATCACTGAAATCAAGAGGGTTTGTCCTCTAGGGAACATGAATATCTGTATACAATTTCATGGCAATCTGTGCAATACTTAAGATATTTCAGACTGGACCAAAGAGATGGACCGACTGACCGGCTCTGCTATCCCTAGAGCCACGCCCTCGAGCATGGCTTAAAAGTGTCATTTAAATTGAAGGCTCATGAAATCTAATTTCAGGTGCACTAAAAACCTTTCACATCCATCTTTCCTCTTTTTTGTAGTTCCAACATTATAGTTCGTACAGTTACAGATCACATTTTTTAATCCTTCAGCCTTGTTCTCATGTGCGGTACATAACAGGGACATGTGGATATCCCTGGCAGGCTCGGGCCACTTTTAGACCATCCAAACATTCACTCAGCCACATGAATGAAATATTTAGTCAGCCTCCACAGATAACAGCTTCCCTCTTAGTATAAACTCACACAGCTTGTATCAGCCCACCAGAAAAGGCTGCAGTGCAACTTGGTTTCATGCAAAAATGTGATTTATTTTTTTATTTATTTATTTATTTTTACAGTGTATAGTAAAAAACAGTGTTTGCCAGTTTCAACTAAATACAACCCCATTTGTATTTTTTCCTTGACCTTGGTGATAATTCTAGTGTAGTAGCATTTCATTGGGTCTGTATGAGCTCAGTATTTGTGATGACAAAATGCCAAATGATGTGGAGCAATATAAGAAGGAAATTATGAATTTTTGGCTGCAAAAACAGTGAAAGTTGAGCCTTGTGCATTGTAAAAGATTCAGCAGCCATATGGCCTTAGAATATGCTTTTCTCTGAAGCCAGATAAAATGGCCTCTAAATGGTTTGTCACGAGTACTTGCTCATTTACAGTGCGTAGTGGCAGAAGCATGCAAAAACATTTGGAAAATGCAAACTCCTCGAAGCAGATCCTGTCTGTGTCCATTTTAATGAGATTAAGGAACTGGAAGATGTTTCTGTTTAGATGTTCTGGTGAAGGTGGAAGTGAAGTTTCACTGGAATGTGAAATAATTAAACATCTTGTGTACCTATAGACTCCTCTAAAGCAGCTTTCTATGTCATCTCATGACAAAACTAAAGTACAGTGACCTTCGCTAATGAAATGCAACTGTGTTTTTAAGTAATTAAGAGAGAACTGTCTTTGTGTCATGAGTTGAGCGTAAGAAAATCACTGCCATCATGTGGTTGACCCATCATTAGAGAGGTCTTATTGGTAAGTTTTGCTGCTTTCTGCACCTCCCTGAGATACTGCTGCTATGCTTTTCTGCCCTTCAGTTTGGTCTCTTTTGGGGATTTTAATCATCTTCTCAAAGACAGACATTTATGTGTGGATGAATAATCACCTCTTGCCATGACAGAGTTGAAAATGATTTTTCCGAGATTGCAGATTAAGACAACCAGTTCATGAAAAAGGACTGTTAAAAGTGTCCATCGTGATTCAAATACCTAGAGCACCTACTGTAAGGTGATAACATTTCCCCAAGGTCTACAACTCCAAGGTCTGTAATTAATGACTTTGGACAGCTCGGATGCTCCTGCAGTTTATGGTGCGTGTTCGGTAGCAGTGAGTGAGTGGCCCAGTATTAGGAGACAGGATGTGGGTCATAGCAGGCACTCAAACAGGGACACATGTCCCCTGCTCCAGAGCTTTTTATGAACTGCCAGTGAGGACAGAAACTGGCTTCCACAACCTGCTATTTATAGTCCACACTCTGAATACACTATATATGTGTTTACACACTCCCTCTCTCTATCTGTGTCTCTATCTGTCTCTCTGATTGTGTGTCTGTGTGCTTCTGTTAGCGTGGAGGTTCATACCTGCATTCATGTGTATGTTTACTGTAAACTGTCTGCCATATGCAGACTGAAGCTAAATGTAGAGCAGAGCACAATGGAGGGTTAGAAGTAAGCACACATGCAACACTAGTCTTTCATTTGTACTCTAAGATTTGGCTCATCTCTGTTTGCCCCTCCACTTCCTTTAAAGGGGCGCAGATTAACACACCTGACAGTACAGCACAGTCCACTCTTATCTTTGGATCTCATACCGTCACAAGAGCAGGGTTACTGCATTGGATTGCTTTTGGTCATATGTTAATGTGTCCACTTCCTCAAATGTTCTAGTGCTGCAACTATTTATTTTTATTTTTCCATTATTGTTGAATCTCTGGACTATTTCTTTGATTAATCTACTAATTGTTTCATCTCTGAAGTATCAGAAATTATGAAAAATTCCCATTTCAATTTACCAGAGCTGAAGTTAATGTCTTCAAATTGCTTCACTAATACTCCAAAAGATGCTCAGCTAATGATATAAAACAGATTAGAGCTGCAGTGATTCTTCAATTATTTGATTAGCTGATCAACAATTTTAATTACTGGCTAATTATTTAAATGAATAATCAGCAAAAATGCCAAAAGTTCACGGGTTTCAGCTTCTAAAACATGACAATTTGTTGCTTTTCTCTTTGTTTTATGACTGTAAGTTAAATATTTTTGGGCTTTAGACAAAAGAAGCTATTGGAAGTGTCATCTAGAGCTTTGGGAATCTGTGACAGGCATTTTTCTGATGTTTTGTAGACTCAACAGTTAATTGATCGACGATTAGAATAATCATTACCCTCAGCTCTAAAATAGATACAAGCAGAGAAGCAGGAGCCAGTTCATGTTTGGCATTTTTTCTTTGTTGGTGATTAATTTTGAAATCAGCAACTACTGGTTACAGCAATGACTTGGTTTGCATTGTAAGGACAGAGCGTTACCAGTGCAGCGAAAAAGACAATGTTGATGGCGTGACAGAAGTGAGGACATGCTTGCTTGGACTCCTTTATCCTTTTAGCAGCGCTTAGATCAATACCTCTCTCTCTCTCTCTCTCTCTCTCTCTCTCTCTCTCTCTCTCTCTCTCTCTCTCTCTCTGACACACACACACACACGCACACAAACACACCCAGCTTCTTCCTCCTTGTGCGAAAGATAGCGAGATGCTACTCACTCAATAACACCATGCCCAGACAAGATGAAAGTGGAGATGTGAGGAGAACCAGCACAGAGTGTGCCGCACAACGAGCCAGAAGAGCTGTGTGTGTTTGTGTTTGGCTTCTCGTGGTGTGGCGGTAGTTTGTCAGACAGCGAGAGGTGAGAATGAGGGAGAAAGCGCGAGCTGTTTGTTGCACGAGGGATCTCACGTGTCCATTAGGTGATTGTTTTTCCTGTTGTGTGTCATGCATCTGTAGCACCCTCGTCCTCCTCCATCTTTCTCCTTTCTGCCGTTCCACCATTTGGCAGATGCCCCCTGTCACAACAGCCGTGCACTTTCCTCCCTTCACCCCTGTGCGGGTGGACCACAGCTGTGATTGACGTTGTTGTTGTTAAGAGAGAGATTGAGCCCGGAAACATCCGTGCTGTGGGGGACACTTCATCACACCCAGAAATTACTGCTGTGTCTGCCCACTACAACCTATGAATATTTTCAAAAGCAGGACGACAGAAATAGAGAAATTAAACTTCCTTGTAGTGACAAATGAAGATGAAGACAGAAGAGGAGGAATTAATGTTGAGGTGGAGAGTGTGCACGGCAGGAGAAAGGAGATACAAAGGAGGAATCAAGAGAAATGGTGGGAGGGACAGAGGATGCTTAGAAGCTATGTGGAGCAGACAGTGAGAATTATGTGTATTCATTACACAATAAAAAGTAAAAGGTAACAAAAGGGAGCTGTGGGTTTAATGCTGGTGATTTTTTCTTTTCTTCTCAAAGCCATATTATGGATTCAGTCCAGCTAACTGACTTGCAACATTGCCTGCAACAGCCGAACACAGCCAGAGAGATTAAAAGGATTGTAACCTTGGTAAACAAACAGGACAGCGAACTGTACAGCAAAATCTCTGACAGCAGACACATTTCTGTTGTCTCACAATGTGCTGTATACCAGAGTATACAGACCTGTACTATGAAAGCCAGTGGCTGACTTTACAGCTTTGTTGAATCAGGCTGTAATTTGGTTGTGCAAAGGTTTTTATTTTTCAAAAGAGAATTTGTGAGCTACTACTGCATCAAACACGGCTGCAGGTTGTAGATTTTACTACATCATATGATTCTTATTTCAGTTTAATTGTGAGTTATCTTCTCAATTAAATTGCGTGAGGTTGATGTTTGTGGCTTTCAGTGAGATGTCTCAACAAGCATTGGATGGATTACCGTGGAATATGTGGCAGACATTCATTTCCTCCTGAGGATGAATTGCAATTGTGCATTTAGTGCTCGTTAGTGAATGTTAGCATGCTAACATGCTCAACTACCTGCTAAACAGATCCCCATCAGCATGTTAGCATTTGGCACAAAGCGCCGGTGTGCCGCGGTGCAGCCTCACACAGCCGACAGTGTGGCTGTAGACTTTTAGTCTTCTTAATAGGCTGCTGGCTTTAGCTTCATATTAACAGACATGAGAGTGATTCCCATGGTCTCACACTCTCGAGAAAGCAAACAAGTGCCAAAATGTTGAACTACTCCTTTAAGTGTAGAAGACCCTCAAAATGTGTTCTGTGGTCAATCAGAAGTCATTGATAAATATATCTGTATGTTCTGTTAACACTGATGATAAGTTTTCAGTAATAATTGTCTTAGCTGTAAAACTACAGTCAAGTAGTACAGTAAATCTGATTCTATAAAAGTCAACCAAAGGTTCAACCAAATACAGTTGTGGTGTTAACATTTGGCAGATTTAAGACAAATACTTCAACCAGCAGTGAACACACTCTCAGCTGCGAGTCCCTGTGGCAGCTTCAGCCTGGGCAAGATGAGTATGTTTGAGTTACTGAGGAAGGAGCTGCTGTGTAGACTTCAGCTTCCTCTGTTTGATGTGCGTGAAGCCTCTCTATCTGTTACAAGCTGTCATAAAAAGGTCTGAGCCTATCGCTGCTATATGACTGCCTGTTTGTGGACTATTTGTTGTGTTATTTATGCATGATCCACACCACATTGGTAGATGTAAGTAAAACACATAACTTTTCCGTCTTTTAACACAAAAGGATTGGAAAACATACAGAATCAATACCCCGTAACGCCACTGTAAACACAGAGGAAAGACACAGACACATGGGCAAGCTTGCACAATTTCTTCCAGCCACTGAAAATTGCTCATGGCACTAAACGCATGAGGTGAGTGTGCAATTTTTGTATGAAGTCAAGAGTCACTCAAATGATTAGCTTTAGAGAGCGTGCAGCATCTTTTCAGTGAGGTGCATTTAAGCCAGTGTCGGCGCTCGATTAAAATGCCTCTCCTTTAGTGAATAATCATACCCACCAACAACATTAAACTTGAAATGCAGCGTGCAAAAAGTGGCTTTTCAAGAGCGTATTTGATGCCTGCAGAAGTCGGCCCGGGCCTGTCATATTTGATTTTCTAAAAGCAAAATAAAGTAGACAGCAGAACACAGAGATCTTCATTTCACTCACAGTTCAAAGAGCTTTCACGTTTTTTTCTACCAGTGTCAGTCAGTCAAAGGATCTATCTTTGTGATTAATTATTACAATTACTTTTGAGAAATGTTGCTTCATTTGGGGGGCTTTCAATGCTTTTACCTGGGATGTCAATCTACTGGGAAAACCATAGAATAACAAAAGAAATACAGGGAGTGGAACAAATAGTGTAATCCAGTGCAATATCTCTGCAATAAATACTTTGTTTGTGAAGCTCATAATGTTTAGTTTTTTAGCAGTGACAAAGAGATATTGCTTCAGCTCTTTGGTTATTTTTAAGTGGTGGTTTGTGTTGCTGTTGTTGTATTGAATTGCATTTATTTTACAGCTGTTACTGTTACTGCACTCTGTGGCTAATATGAAAGCTCTGCACTGGTTTTCCTACCAGTGCAAAAGAAAAAGCACCCATGCATCTTTATACTGTCTCTCTGGATGAATGAGCACCCAAGTTGTCCCTGAACAAAGATTACTCTCTGCTGGGTTTGGTGGTATTTCAAAACTGAAGACGTTTCCAAATGTGCTTGTGTTTCATTTTTCCATTCATGCACGTACTGGCTGGTTTCTCACAGTGAGAGAATGGAGTCCATTGATGACTGTCGGTGGAAGTTAGTTCATCAGACCCGGGGTCGGGGCTGACTACGGACCAGTCATTGTTTCTCTGGCCAGAGAAAATAGAGACTATCCACAGTGATAGTAAGCAGACGAGCCAGACCTCTCTGTTGATGTCGCACACAGAGAGTATTCCGACTCTCTCTACAAGCTGCCGAGTATGAAACAGGAGCTATATCCCGAACTTGATCAAATGCCCTTACTTTAGTTTATGATGATTAAATGGTGCTTTAGCAGCAGCAAAGCGTATGAATTCCATCATCAAATGGGCTGGAAAACACATTTTATCATGGTATGCATGTTTATCATCTCTTTGTTATGGAAGATTTTCTGTGCAATCTGCAGATCATTTTCTCATTTCACTGTGTCTATAAAATGTCCAAGGTGACATCCTGAACTCAAAGGTCTTGTTTTGTCAAATCAATGGTATAAAACCCAAAGATATTCAGTTTACGGTGACATAAAACGGACCAAAGCACAGAAGAAAGGAGAAAATACTCATATTTGAGGAACTGGTGAACCAGCAGGTGTTTGGCATTTGTGCTTGAAACATGACTCAAGCAATTCTGAAAATATTTTTTATTGACTGATTGTTTTGAATGAGTTTTGCATCAGCGTGAAGTGCATGGATCTGTGAACAAGATCAGTGAAACACATTTTCACTTGTCTATTTCATCTATTAATTTATCTGCAATTTTAGGCCTGCAACTAAAGATTACTCCCATTACTGATTAGTTTTAGGATTTTATTCTGGATTAATAGTTAATGAATCCATGTATAAAACATCAGAAAGCAGTGACAAGTGACACAAGTACAAGGTCCCATCATCAAATGTTCTATTTTGTTCTATTAAAAACCTGAAACCCAAAAAATAATTACATTTACTATCACACAAGACAATGAAAAGCAGTGAATTCTAAGATTTGAGAACCAGGAAGCATCATATTTGGACCCACATTTGACTGAGACAATTGATTACCAAAACAGCTGCAGATTAACTTCTTATGATCACTTGATCAATTTAGCATTGCAGTTCTAAACAATTTCTTGATTTATTTTCTAGGAAATGTTTTATATTACAATATACAGATATTTTGATATAAAATTACATGTACTGTCATCCATATCGTGCACACCTACTGTAGAATGTGTCTGTTGATCTTCATAAACTCTAATGGTATTGCTAATACTGCTTGTCATTCCCTCCAGGAAATAGTCTGCACCATGGTTCTTCTGTTACTCATGGATTTATTCGTCTTAAGTGCACTTTCGCCAGCATCAGCGTCATCAAATCCACCGTGGAACTGTTCAAATACATGACTATGTACAGAATAACCACACCCTCGTATCACACAAAAACTCCACCGGAGCAAACATAAAATCCTCAAACTGGCAATGCAGTATCACTTATAAGCTTTTAAACTTTGTATGTTTAACTGTATATGAACGTGATTACCATGGTCACACTGTTCCCATGAATCTTTCTATCAGGGCATCAAGCTGGACTCTTGCTGTCTCTTTAAAGTACGACATATTTGAACTCACATATAGCGTCCACTTGTTGTTAACTCTGCTTGTTCATTGATTCATTCATTGTGCACTGCTGGCTATCAGTCATCGTACTTTGGTTGGACTAGCCAGGCTAATAGATGCATGTCAACCAACAGTGGAAGAGTTGAATTTCTCTTTTGTTTTCAGTCTTCAGAAGGACGAGAAGCTGCTCTTGGTTGCTGGATTAGCTTTAAAACACTCAGAGGTCGACAGAAGAATTCTGTGTTTCTGCTTACACCATGTGGTTTTTCAAGATTAGTGTCTTTCCTCAGAAATTATAGATTGTTTACTTCAATAATGAATGCCTTTTTTGTTTGTTTTACCACGAGTGTATTGCACTTTTTGATTTGAGAAACAGTGTAGTTGTAATGCTGTATTGTGACAAACAATTGTCTAAAACTGGAATCCCCACTGACTTCACTACGGTCATTAATATTCCAGTAAAAAAAATGTGAGATTCTATTAGTGCATCAGGACATTCTGGGGACAACTCACCATCTTGGCATTTAATGATAATGAATGGGCATCTGTGGCTGTGACATCATAAAGTACGTCACAACGTGGCCCACTGTTCTGAAAATACTGCATTTAAATTATTCAAGATTTCACAGAGTGCAAACACAAGATCAAGTTATGTAACCCAGAAGCTCAGATTGTCAAGTTTCATGAGGAAGTTTAATTGTCAAGTGGTTGCAGAGTAGTTCTCTGATAAATAAACTAGTTGAATGCTAAACAGGTGATGATGTAACTCGTGATGGAAGTTGGAAGATTTGCAGGAATGAGGCAGGGTTCAGCCTTCAATATTCAGTAATATAGGCACACCAGAATTAGTCGTCCTATCAGAGTCCTCCACTGTGGGGAATAGCCTGGAATAACAGCTCCATTCCCTTCTCAGCAGACAGCGTCATTAGAGCACACTGAGGCTCAGAAACATCTCCCACCACGGGACCACCCAGTCCTATGACTCAAACTCCCAGACAACTTCACTTTCATCTCCTCCTGATCCACTGAGGTGAATACAAAGCAGCACTTTGCTTGTGTGCTGCTGCTGTAAATATCATCATCATTATATCATGTTTTTTTCCTCGTGTGAGGGATTTGCTATCGTGCTCACATTCTGAGCGCTACGTCTTGTCAATTAAGTTGCCTCCTCCTTATCGATTTATCTTGAGGATCATTTTCAAAATGGCAGCAAGAAAAAGCGATAAAGAGAAGCCGTGTTGCCTTTGCAGTGCAGTGGAGGTGTAGGACTGAGCAGTAAAGACTTGTTCATTATCAGGTGTTTGTGGGCTGGATGTACCCTGAGGGATGGAGTGTGAGCTTGCATATTGGAGAGGCTCAGGTAAACTCTTGAACAAGCAAGAGTCTTGTATCAAACATGAGCTTGCTCACTCATCTAGAATAGAACATTGTGATAATGTTACAGGTGCTGCTTTCAAAAAGTGATTGTATTATGTATGTGTGAATGCATGTCTATCTCTCTATCTATATGCATGTTTACACTCCTGTCCTGACCACAGATGGGTCACAACTTCCGTCAACCATCTGGCCCATCATCTCATCTCCTTTTTGTACAGACAAAGACACAATAGCCCCTGTCTCCATTGTCTGGTGTCAGCTCCCCACTACAAAGTGTTCCCACTACAAAGTAAAAACGCCGCAGACCACTAATCATTAACCCAGAAGGGGATCAGGCTCAGGGCAGGAAGGCCAGCAAGGAAAATGTGAATGTTGTTTTGCCTTTTGACAGAATGTGAAACCAATGGGTTGATGGAGAGTCCTATCAGCCTTCTAATCTGCAGTTCTTTCAGAATTATGTCAAAACTCCTGAGTTTCATTGTCATGTCTTCTCGACACAAGGGAATCCGTCCTGATTTATATTGTCTCAGACTGAAAAGCTTTTATTGTACTTCTCTCACTCCTAACAACACCTAAGAAGTGCAGCTGCTCAGCACTGCAGTTGTAACAGGGACAATGCAGCTTTAACAATCAATAACAGCTTAAATAAAACCACTATGATACTATTATGTGTGTGCATTTCACAATTCCAGACTCACCATGAAGAAACTGTTGGATTGATAACAGTATCAAGATTATTGCCGAAGGCGACCTTTATTTTATCTCCTGACTGAGCAGGCAGCAGTTTCCCATGAGGCAGAGACATAGCAGGAGATGCGAGCCTCAATTTAATTTCCTGACATAATATTCACAGCCACTCGCCAGTCACTTCGCCTCCAATCACAGCGCTGAATTACAATCACACCCTCTTGATTTCAGAACTCTCTCATTTGCAGCTTTGGTAACCCTTCGCCATGGCCGGTCATGATTTGAAAAAGCTGAATCGATGTTTGGATGTTGCATTTTAACACTAATGACAGGCTCTCAGTGTGGTAGTTGTGAGAGAAGCATATTGAACATTATGTGCTCGGGGGAAAAATATGATTCAACCTTCAACTGTAAGCACGTGGTTTTAATTTTAACGGGTTATTAGCAGCCGTCTAAACTTTGTTTTGTTCCGTCCTCAGGTACGACCCGCCCCCCTCGAGACGGAGAGGTCCCAGGGGTGGATTACAACTTCCTGTCTGTGGAGGACTTTCTAGAACTTGAGGACAGTGGCACACTACTGGAAATAGGAACATATGAAGGTGAGGATGATGATTATGATTGTAACTGACACTCATGATAGCGCAGGTGTCCCGATTCACCACAGATACACTGTGCGTGGCAGCGATCAACATTTATTTCTTCCTACATGCAGGCGGGCTGTAAGACTGTGCACTCAGTTGATTCCGATTAGACTGTGCATGATGGGAGGAGATGCATCCAGGAGACAGCAGGTCACTCCACATCTGCCCCTCTCACTCTGATTAGGACAGTGTTGTGCAGTGCTAAGTCTCATACTGACACAAACCTGTATGTGTCAACATGTGTGCACGTGTGTGCGCTTGTGCATTGCGTGTTTGTTTGCGAGCCTGTGCGTTATGCAGGTCTAAGTCTGATTTGTGTGTGCGCGCGTGTGCATGCGTGCGTTTGTGTGATTGTGTGCATGTAGCCGGGAGAGAATGTTACGACATTAATCTGCTTGGCACCGGTTCTGCTGTGTGTTGGCACGTTTCTCTCTTTCACGCAGACAATGTCAAATACCTGTCCACAGGAGTCCGTGGCCATGCAGACAACCAGACGAAGACAGGATTATTGATTCATAGCTAACTCTGCATTAAAATGTTTTGCTTATATGCACCTTCTTGTAATTTAGCTCAAAATTTTGTTAAGTATTTGGGGAAAATGGGGGGGGGGGGGGGTCTTTTTAAATTGATAATGAAAGTAGAGATTTGAAAGGAAGTTAGAGGAATTGACATTTAACAATATCCATGGCTAAATTTGAAAAAAAAAAAAAAAACAGTTCAGCATTTTGGAAAATACGATTGTTGAGAGTGAGGGGGTAACTGCTAGCATGGCGCTGTCTGAAGCTTGCAAAATCTGCCTAATTGGCTGCTGCCTGTAGCCTTAAATTAATGGACAGATGTGAAATTCGTATTGATCTTCTCATCAGTAAGAGAGTGAATTAGCATATTTTTGCCAGGTGGCCAGTGTAGAGTCCAGGACGTTACTGGGCCCAGTCAGGAAATAGTCGTAAAACAGCAATTTGTCGTTGTTACACTGTTTGTACATATTAAACAAATGAGACATATTTGTGAACTTAAGAGGGGCTGGCCGGTGGACCTATGGTGGGTTAGCTGTTTTCAGTCTTTATGCTAAGCTATGCTAACACCTTCAGCCTCATATTGAACCGACAGAAATAAAAAGTAGGTATCGATCTTCACATCGAAATGCTGAACTGTTCCTTTAACGTTGCCCTTACATGTTATGCATTAGACCCCTAGTTCACCGGGGCACTTCTTCATCTCATTCTTGAATATTTCATAGAAAGAATATTTGGATACAGGATTTGTTAAATAAATAAATAAATAAATAAATAAATAAATAAATGAAATAAAAAACCTCAAAATAAATTCATTGTTTGCACCACTGACGAAAACTGTGTCAGTCAGAAAAAGCTGTTAAGTCAAGCTGGGTGTTGTGAGCTTGTCCATTGTTTTTCTCTCAGTGTGCTTTCAGAGTCCAGACAATGCAGCTCTGCAGCCTCAAACACAAACTAGAACCGTTGCTTTCCCACCAGCTGCTTATTTCCACGATTTGTGGTCACATTGTGATCCAGCTTTCCTCTCAGTGTAAGATTAGGACGTTTCATAGATCCACTGCCTGTTTTTATCCCCGGCTTCCTCTCTCTGTCTCGGTTTCTCCTTCTCCCTCCTTCTGTGTCTCTCTCTCAAGCATGCTAATGTCCTTCTTGTTGCCTAGGTAACTATTATGGGACCCCCAAGCCGCCAAGGCAGCCCATCATTGGGACAGTGATTCTCAGTGATGCAGGCTCCCAGCAGTCCACCCCGAAGCGCACCAAGTCCTACAATGACATGCAAAACGCCCGAGTAGTGCCTGCTGACGACGACGATGACGACCAGGCCACGGAAATGAACAACAGTTTTACAGGTGAGGGCGTAGCTGCACCTCTCCGGCCAGCCGCTCTGTTTGTTGAAGTTTCTTTCCCTGCAGCTTTCTTTGTCTGTGCATGCGTAGTATTCTCCACCTGTGCTGCGCCGGCTCTCGAGTGGATTCAGGAGTGTCTGTGCATCCGTGTGTGCTCATTATTATTGTGTATGTTTACGATCCTCTCCTCTGTTGTATGGCGCTCGGTGTCTGGCGGTTACATCATGTCTTTGTGATGCTGATTCCTCTTCTGTGAGCCTCCAAACACTGCCACCTGCCTGTGAGGAGGGGGTTCAGTGGGGCAGGAAGTAGATTACAGGCTACACTCATAAGATTGATCATTTTCTCCTCATGCTGCAGGCCTCACATCCTCTCCTACCTGTGTCTTACTTCTTTCTTTTTTATTGCTTTTGCTCATTAAATTCCCTCAAGCGTGTGAACATCAAGTGTTAATATTTCTGCCTCAGGTGATAATAGTATTTTCACGCCAGATATTTCTCGTCATGTCCTCGCAGAATTGTCATCTGCATGTGAATCAATTCGGTAAAATATATTTAAAGAAGAAACCCGGTGACAATACGAGATTTTTATGCAAAAGTGTCGGTGTTTCCCACCTTTTCCTCTCTTTTGAGCTCGATCCTGGTTTTGTGAGTGTGTTTTTTCTCTCTCGATGGTGTGAATCTATGCCCTCTCTGTGTCCCCCTGCCAGGCTGCCAGAGTCTTGAATTAGCATTTGATCAACCCTGAAAAGCCCACGGAAGTGGTGGAGAACACTGGGCCAGAACTGGGGAGCGAGTGGGGGTGGGGGTTGGGATAGCTAGCTGTAGGAGAAAGAGGCTTATGGGTGGAGAGGTAAAACAGGGTGGGGGGTCAAAAAGAGTTTGGGAGAGACTGTTTCTGGAAGAATTAGCATATTCCTGGGGCCTTTTCAGTACACTAGAAGTGGGCGGGAGCAAAGATAGGGGGAAGGGGAAGTGCTGGGACTTGGTTAAAGTTGCATGATATGTGCTAAAGAGTGAGTGTGTCTGCTTTACTGCATCTGCTCTTTTCTTGCATGCACGCAACATAAACTTTGTTTTTGTTCTTTTTTGGTGTTCTGTCGTTCCGTGTTGTGCTCGTTGTGTTACCCAGGATCCTTAGTGCGTAGTCTCTTCCCCTCTCCTTTGTTGTGCACAGGTAACCCTAACGACCAGGACGAGAGCCGCGGCGGCATCCTCCGGCCGTATCCCGCACGTGACAATGCTCCATCCTGTGGTCTGAACAATGCTGCCACCTCCACCTCAGACAGTGGGCAGCAGACCCTCGCAGAACCCCAGGTGTCTCCAGAAGACCCGCTGGGACCGCTGCCTGACAACTGGGAGATGGCCTACACTGAGAATGGAGAGCTTTACTTCATAGAGTATGTATCAACAGCCTGCAACATTTTGCAGTTTGACCTGCTGCACACACTCTTTGCACTGCAAGCATTTGTCACAGGAGCTCATACTGTGGTGTTTTCTGTATTTTACCTGCACGATTATCGCTTTTGTTCGTCCAGTGGCTTGTCTTCCCCCATGATTTGGTTTTTAGGCCTCTCCCCAGCCAACCTGCCCAGCCCCCTGGGTGCCACTGCTTTCCTGTTAATCCCTGCATGTCCCGATCTCTAAAGGAGATCACATCCTGATCACCTGACTACCTCCACCTCTCTGTCCTCTCTGCAGCACGGCAAAGGCACACCACCAGGACATGGCTGTGTATTTTCAGAGCTTGTATGTTCATTTCTGCTATCACTGAATTACAGTATGTTCTTGTGTAACAATAGAGGGAAAAGTCGGGCCGTTTATTGTTGTTATCCTGCCTGCGTTGCTTTGTTATTCTCATTTCTCTTTGCAGCAGACGCCTGCTGTCCTCTGTAAACTTGCTGACGCGGTTTACTTTCTAATTCTTATTGATGCATTCATGCACCCCTGCTGTGCTTTTATATGTCAGTTTGACGGCCTGTTGTGTTTTTTCCCTCTCAGCCACAACACAAAGACCACATCATGGCTGGATCCTCGGTGTAGAGACAAAGCTTCCAGGCCTCTGGAAGAGTGTGACGACGATGGTAAGCTGCTACACATCATTTACGTAAGAAACGAGCACGTTCACACTTCTGTGTAGTGGTTAAGGAATAAGTAGTGGTGCTTGAGGTCTCATACAGTGTGCTTCTCTGTGTGACACTGTTAAATTTCTTAGTTTCTCAGTCACAAATTCATAAAACATGTTTTATCAGAGCTTTGATTTGTTTTTCTTCACAAGATTTGTTGATTTGGTTTGTTTCCTACATTTGCCACGCTGTAAAAGGCTAATTTTATATTCTCTCTCAAATACTATCACATAAAAAGATGACAAATAATTCCCAAATATACAAGAAATGTTTGATAAATTACAAATGATAGTTGACTGGTTCAGAATTCAGAACACAGGTTGCTAAATTGCACCATCCAGTGGTGAAATGTGAAGTGACACGGAGCACTTCTCTGCATGGTTCAGGTTTTTTGGGATGTTGTTTTATCCTGTTCATATCAGTTTTGAAACTAAGGTGTTTCCCTCTGTGCCTTTCTCTGGACTGTCGCTTCATTCTTTATTTGCTCTCGATTCCTCACTCACAACCCACCTCTCCTCTGCTATCCATCCCTTTTTCTATTCTTCATTTTGTTTTCTTTGTTTCATCCTGCTTTCATCTTGGAGAAGAAGGGATACATACAGAGGAAGTGGAAACTGATCTAGGTATGGTTGTTTTTTTTTTCTTTTAGATTTTTATGTTTAAAAATGTTGATGATTTGTTGGTTTGGAGATTTCTTTATTTGAAATTCTCGACTGTGCCGGCTGCTGTAGAGAGACGTTTGAGGCAGGATAAAAGATAGCTGTAAGGAATTAAAGGAGCTTTTGGCCATGAGTGGCACCCTATTGCAATGTTATAATGTTTGTTTTTTGTGCTGTACCAGCTTGTGCTCTGCATGCTACAAGCGGGGGGGTGACATGAAAGATGACTGTGCCAGCTGCAGACAGCTGTGGTGCATATCGTCAGTTGGTGATGGTGCTGTGGTGGTATGGTAATACAGTGGTAACAGCAATACGACTGAAAAAGAGCAGAAGAGGACTGCGAGCTAATGTAAACAATGCAGGTTTAATAAAATCAAAGGAAAAAAGTCAGCAATGGATTTAATATCCTTTCTGAGAACCCAAGGATACACACAGTGTGTTTTGCAGAGGACTGTAAATGTAAACAAATCTGTATTTGTTTACTGAAAAATCCACAGAGTAACTTGAAAGCATAATGGATTTTCTCAAGATTTCTGGAGCTGGTTTATGTTCAGGGATGGTACATAAATCCATCAGATGACAACTTTGAATCCAAAGAAGATGGGACTGTGAAAAACAAATAAAAACAGAATGTAGTCATTTACAAACATTTTACAAAGTGTTCCTGAGCCCATGTAGCAACATCCTTCATACCATGTATGTCAAACACAAGGCCTGATGGAATCATCTTTGGCCCGATATCTAATTATTATTAGAGCTGGCCCACTGGTATATTGCACGCACCACTAGTACTACAAGTCCCCCGCACTGCCAGTGCGTTGGCACGTCAATCAAAGGCCTGCGAGCGCGAGTCCCTGCCCCACTCATTCATCAGCAGCCTGATGGAGCTTGTTACCTGTGGTTAACTTTCAGCTAGACTGTCCCCGAAAAATTGCTAAACGGAAGGTGGACTTTGAAAACCGGTTTTCAAGGCGGGTGGGAGGCAGAATACGTGTTTGCGGATATGAAGGACAAAGCTGTTTGTCTTCTGTGCGGAGACAGTGTGGCTGTCACAAAAGAATATAACGTAAGAAGACACAATGAAACGAAACACCTTGACAGGTAAATTACTCTGGAAAGCTGCATTAAGAGCCAGAAGAAATGAATGCAACCGATTTTTCTTGTATTTAATGTTTAACATAGTTGTTTAAAGATTAAAAACGGTCTTATAAGATGTGTTAGTTTCACGTTCAAGTATCTGGCTCAGAGTAGTGTGCATCAGAGAGCAGCACTCTTTTCTTGCTACCACAGGGCACGTTTGGTTTTTCTTTGAAGGAAATGATTTTTTGGCTGTTGTTTTGCCTGTGGGAAAAAGTTTTCATTTCAAATTACTATTAATGTTGTTTTATAGGCAATAATGTATAGGCTGTGTTAGTTCCAGGTTCAATATATCAATAAGGTCATTTCAGTAAGTTTTCAATAAACATTGAACCAGTCTGGCCCTTGACTTGGGACAAATTTTTTTAATTTTGACCCACTGTGTATTTGAGTTTGACACCCCTGGTTTATACAGTCATGTGTCAAGTGGTGAACCTCGGTCCATCCTCACTTGTGAGCGACTGAGCCTTTCCAGGATGCCCCTTTATACCCAATCATGATTCTGTCACCTGTTACCAATGAACCTGTTCACCTGTGGAATGATCCAAACAGGTGTTTTTGGAGCATTCCACATCTTTCTCAGTCTTTAGTTGCTCCTGTCTCAACGTGTTTGAAACATGTTGCTGCATCAAATTCAGAATAAGCAGATATTTACAAAAATCAGTCAAACCAATGAGGTCAAATATTAATATATTGACTTTGTACTGTTTTCAATTGAGTATATGTCACAAAGCATTACACATGATTTGTTTTATTTATGTTTCACACAGTGTCCCATCGTTTTTTGAGCCAGGGTTGTCAGCCATCATAAGTTATGGCTGGCAAAGTCAGTTATGACTTTGATGGTTTTGGCAGTTGGTTTTATTACATTTCTTGCTCTGTTCTCCAAATGTGTCCCACAAAAATGTCAGCTTATAAACTGTATGTGGATCAGTTATATGTTGTTGATCACAATTCTGCCTTTTAATTCTAATATCTAATTGTGCTTTTTTTGGATCATTCAATTTGCCATTGCCGTAATAGACACATTATTCCTCTCCTCACTGTTTGCTGAGGTTTTAGCCATGGACTCAGGTTGATATATGTACTTTAAGTTGCTTCACTGACTGACTGGCAAATGGCTCAGCTGCTGATTCTTGGCCCTCTTGCAGGTAGCACAAACAACCCCGTAAAGGAAGTCAGTCTCACACAAGGTCTTGGATGTCTGGCTGTAAGGCTTTATGATTGCTGGCTGCTCGGATGCAGACAGTCTGTGATTATTGATTGTGAAATCCAGTCTCTTATAAAAGTGTTTACTGGACTTGGGAGAAGCCCACAGTAACACAAGGAGGTAATGTCTTTGTCTGAAATCAAATACAGTGAGGAGGAGGGCTGAGATGCCAACAACTTAATGGGAATGTGTCAGGTTGATCAGCCTCATCTTCCCGCCTGTTCCCATGGAGAGTGGTTAGGTGTGTGTGTATAATGTTCATGGGTGTTTGAATGGGTGTGTTCACAGACTGAGGAATACTATGCTGTGTGTGTTGACCCTGATGCGATGAAGGCTTGTTTGAAGCTGTGTAGCGTCTTCATTTTCACACAGTTTTTGTGAGATGTTGTAAACATAATGAGCGTAACACAAGTGGTTGTAGGCAGCAGGAGAGTGATCCAGGAGACAATTACAATAGCAAACAGGCATAGCTAGACTCCTCTGTACCCAACAACACTGTACAAGTCAATTTTTATTTCTACAGTGCCAAATCATAGCAGAAGTTATCCCAGGGCACTTTTCATATAGAGCATGTCTAAAGGTATTCTGAATAATATTATTTATTGTTATTTTTATTAACAGACATTTTAAACAGAGCCTTTATAAGTAATGTGGACCATGTGTTGCCATAATCAGAGATGTTAGAGAAGAAGGAGGAATGTAATCCTCTACACCTTCGCATCAGTATCTACTGTAACTGTGGTATAATGACTATGTTGCCACACTAACTCACTCTACTCTGCTAATGGACAAAGTGTTATTATTCTGTGTTTAATCTAGTGTGCCTTCTGTATTTCAGAGCTGCCTCCAGGATGGGAAAGGATAGAAGACCCAGTGTACGGGGTGTACTATGTCGAGTAAGTTAATTACCTTACTGACACATCACCTCTCACAGACAAACAGCGTTTCTCCAAATTATTACAACATCTTACAAGTCTTTTCTCTCCTTCAGTGATTCTGAGGGTTCATACTGATAAGAGCACATTTGGTGGCGCTTTGATAGACCGAGACTGTCATTTCTTCTTTTTTCTAATCAGTCTTTGCCCGCATTATCTTGTTTCCTCTCCCTGTCTCTCTTTCTCAGTCATATAAACAGGAAGACCCAGTATGAGAACCCAGTGTTGGAGGCGCGGCGTCGGAAAATCCTGGAGCAGCAGCAGCAACAGCCGCAGCCTCCAGAAGGTGAGCGGTATATTCGAGGTTCGTTTCCTGCCCTGGCACGGCACCATTTCTTTCTTTCTTCATGTCTGTGAGTGTCACGTCCTTCTAGTTCGTCCAGTGCTCTCCCGGGTTTGGGTCAGACTGTCTCTACTGTGACTTGACTTCAACTCCTTTGTCAAGACATGATGGAAAAAACATTGCTCACTAAATGATAATTTTGATTGTCATCAGGATTAAGTTTTACTAAAATAGAGCTGGCCCAAGCCCTGGTGTCGTCTTTGGTGTTTAGCTTTTAATTTATGTGATTTAAAATCATTCTGTATTTGATCATTTAATTTTCTTTATCATGAGAGGGCAAGGAAGAGATTTTTACTTTGGCCCAGAGGTTTTCAAACAGTGAGGCCTCCCCAGGCGGCCGCTGGAGAGGTGATGGGGGGGACGTGGGGGGAGAGATTTGAGGCATACATACTGTGTGAAATGAATGGAACAGGTGCTTCTGAAGACAACGGGACGTTAGTTATTGTAGTTTGGCTCATTCATCAGCACAGTCAGGAGGTGGAGCTGCAGCAGCTGTGACACACAGCTCGTGGAGGCAGTTAAAGCACTTCAGCACCCTTGGCGCCAAATTGCCACAATTTGTGTCGCACACGAGTTCCACTTTCCAAGAATGTCATCATCCCCAATGTCCATCGCAAATACATGGGCATAAATCTGCTCAGATATGCTAAAAACAAAATATCTCAACTCCAAACTCCTTATAACTCCAAAACTTGCCTGAGAATCCTCATGTTTGAAGTTTCCTTCAGAATCAAAGTGATCCAGTGATAGTTGTCCATACATTGAGGTATACTGAGGAAACAGGAACTGCTAGTTCGGCAGACTTTTAATGGTGGCAATTTGCCAAAATGTGAACAAATATATGTTACAAAAATGGGGCTCAAGTTGTAGCCCACAGCTAAATCACAGAATCCGTGGCAACATCACGCTTCCTGTTCAATCCTCCAAAACCCTCTGAACACATAGGCTACCATTATCACCCAAAAGAGCAATAGTAGCAGTGATGATATTCATCACTATGTGATATTCATCACTAATATTAATATTTTTGACAGCACTGAGGCTCAGATTGTCCCAATGTGCCCAATGTTTGTCCTGTGTTGAAATCTCTGGACAAACAGGCAGAGGGGTCTTGATTTTGTCTGAGGGGGTCCCACAGCGTCCATTTCGAAAACCCATGCTTTAGCCCACGATCTTTTAACATTTAACATTTTGCAAATAACATTTATTATTTTTGCTACATTATCATTGCTGAGATCAAATGTAATTTTTTTTTTTTACAACATTTAGAAAAATTATCTTACATTCAACAAATACCACCAGTAGAAGCTGATGTACTGTCAACGAGGCATTAATTACAACTGAGGCCTAAAAATGAATCAGTGAGTTTGTACAGTATGTGCTTAAAGCTCTGTGTGTCTATTTGTGTCTTGCTGTTCCGTGTTTATACGTGTGCATGTGTGTGCCATGTAAATACACCTTTGTTGTGTTGAGTGTGTGTCGATTAATATGTGTGTCTTGGTTGTGTCTGTGCAGAGTGGATAGAGGAGCACTCCTCAGCAGCGGCTCCATTAGCAAACTACGCTCCAAACCACCTGGAGACCTACAGGGACCCGCAAGTCCCGCCAACTCTACCTCCCGGCCCTGCAGGAGTCAAACGTAAATCCCTATGTTGAATACACACTGTAGATACTTCATCACTGCTGCTTGATGTTTCTATAATGTGCTCATGACAGCGGCCCTTAGATACATCATGTAGTTCAGATGAACACAGGAAAGTAACAGCGTTTACTATGTCTACACTGGATATTCCAACTGTACTCTGACAGAAAACAGATTTCATTTCTGCTGATTTGTTTACAGTCTTTTGAAGTGACGTTTGAATAGGACACCACCAACGACTCGGGAAACTGCTGAATGTGGAAGTGACAGGCGAATGTTGTTCTAAATTTCAAACTGTTGAAGCTGTCCATGTATCAGCAAACAACACTTTTACATTGGAGGAATTAGTCCTTGTCCTAACCCTCACTGTCAGCTTGCAGATTTCTCCACATATAAGAAGCAGTTTACAAAATCTGATCCTGATCTGAGGCAAAGAATTCCGACTGTATGTACAAAACATTGTTCAGGAATATTGAATGCAGAAGAGTAAGAGCTGTTTGTCCGGTGTCCCTCAGGAGGGAAGCCGTTTTTCACGAGAAACCCGGCAGAGCTGAAAGGAACCTTCATCAACACGAAGCTGAAGAAGAGCCGTCGTGGCTTTGGCTTCACTGTGGTCGGAGGAGACGAGCCGGATGAGTTTCTACAAATCAAAAGTCTGGTACTGGACGGGCCTGCCGCCGTGGATGGCAAGATGGAGACAGGTGCAGTACATACCCACTGCCAACAGGGGGCACTGTTTTCATTCAACACACATGGCCGTGCTTGGCCACCACATCATTCTGTGCTACTTATGGGCCCAGTTAGCAGTGTCCTCTCTTATGCACGCAGGGACTTTGACGTGCACTTCAGCAAAGTCAATGAGGGCTCAGGGCTGTCCCACCTTCAATTCAGAAAGTGCCTAAGGGTCCTTTGATTGATTTTGTTAAAGCACTTTATGCACACTTTCCACAAGTCTGCAACTCTGCAGACCTTGCTTAAGGGAATAACCCTCAACAAAACATCCAGGAGTTGGAGGATGGATTTTCCGGTTAATTATAAACACACATTGTCAACCAGCACCGATGTTTGTCCTCTGATGACTTGATAGTGACCACAAAATATAGTCATTTGGTCAAAATACTTTTCTTAATTATCAAAAGGAGGCAAACAATGAATGATCCAGCCAAATTTTCATTAAACTGAACACAGTCAGAAATATCAGCCACCTGCACTTCACCATGCATAGAAACGTCTCTGTCCACTTAATTTGATTTCACAAAGTGCTGTCCAATTCCTCATGCAGCGCTTGAAGCCCTCACACCCACCTGCACTCGCACAGTTACATGATGACACAGGTGATGTCAATTAAAGGGGAAGTCCACCAATTTAAACATCAAAGTCTGTTCACAGGTCTTGAGGAGTAGTGCTGCATATGTGGAAAAAAAAGTTATATAAAGTCTTTTGTGGGTCCAGAGGAAGCTGCATGAAGTCTGATAAAATGCCTCGAGTGAGGTCTTTTTAGGCCGCACAGGGCAGGGCTGAAGGCTTATGAGAAAAAAATCTGGGGGTGTGGAGTTAGGAAAAAGTGAGGTTACCAGACCTCATGAGGCTACTAGTATAACACACCCAAATGTCAGACCAAACTGCTACTGGTAGAGTTGCACTGTGGGTAATGTAGGTGCCAGGTTTTAATAGGAAAGAAGAATGAGTGCTATAAAAATGATGAAATCTCTGGTTCTGCTGTGCCAATTTGATCCTTTTTTCTGCCCATTTCAATGTTAAAGGCTAAATCTGTGGAAAACTCTTTTAATGTCTCTGAGGATTCAGTGCTCAGGGTTTAGGGGGGGCATAGGAACTGGGTCAGAGTAGCGGGTGGTTGGATCATATCCCAGCATACACTGTCTAATGCATGGTACACCCCTGTTGGCGCTTATTACAGGCACTGTGGCGCTCTCGCTTCGTTTAACTGAATAATGGAATTTCGCACATCTGGAGAATAATAGGAAATACCACCAACAATGTTTAAAAACAAAAACAATAATTTGACTTCAAACTCCAGTAAACAACTGTTAACTGTATAATTGATGGCATCACTCACTGTATAATTTTCCTTGCTGCAGGTGATGTGATAGTTAGCGTGAATGACACCATTGTGCTGGGCTACACCCACGCTCAGGTGGTGAAGATCTTCCAATCCATCCCCATCGGTTCCATGGTGGACCTGGCCTTATGCCGTGGCTACCCGCTGCCCTTTGACCCCGATGACCCCAACACCAGCCTGGTGACCTCAGTGGCAATCTTGGACAAGGAGCCTATCATCGTCAATGGACAGGAGACATTTGATTCGCCTTCCAACCAGGCTGGACCCATTAACGGCATGAGGGAGCCGCGGCCACACAGCCCCTCGGCTGAGGTGGCGTCTAACGGTTCGCATGGCTACTCCAGCGATGTGGTCACTCTGGCCTCATCTATAGCCACCCAGCCCGAGCTGATCACCATCCACATGGAGAAGGGGGATAAGGGATTTGGCTTCACCATTGCCGACAGCCTGACAGGAGGAGGACAGAGGGTAAAGCAGATAGTGGACTATCCACGCTGCCGTGGCCTAAAGGAGGGGGATATTCTGATGGAGGTCAACAAGAGGAATGTCCAGAATATGAGCCACAATCAGGTGGTGGACCTGCTGAGCAAATGTCCCCGAGGCAGTGAGGTCACCATGCTGGTGCAAAGAGGTACGTATTACATCTTGGTGTCAAATATTTGTCGGCAGAGGCGGAAAAACGGATGCAGGAACTCAAGTCTTGATGTGATAGGATGTGTGATTAAGCGCACAAAAGAATACACTGTTGTCTGCTGAAACAGACAACAGCTTGAATTGTTGGCATGGAAAGAGTGACATAATGAGATAGCAGGAGAGAAAAGTGAGGAAGAGAGTGGGTGGCGGGCTGAAAATGCTCGGACTGGATGGGATGAAACGAGGAGAGGCAAAGAGACGATGGGCTGAGTTAGCATGGCATTCGATGAGCAGATGAGTGTGGGAAGGAGTGGGAGGCTGGGTAAAGAAGCGAGATGGATGAATGAGAGGGGAGGGGAGGAGGAGCACATTAGGTCAGGGATTTGTATATGCTATGAATACAGATGCTGCTGAATTGGATTTCAGAGACTTGGTTCGTCTACATGTTTGCTATTGTCTCATGTTGCCTATATGATGATTGGGTACTGTGAAAACTGTGACTTGATTTTGAAAATACTGTACTTGGAATGGATAAGTGAGAGGAGATTAGATCCAAAATGACTGAATGTTTCTTTTCATTTCATTTGGCTTATTCTTATGGTTACTAATGTGGATTTTTAATGGTGGACGGCAGCCTCAGCCTGTTCACTGCTACATTGTGCCATTCATGTTCCTACACACTACACTTTGGCCAAGAATGACCCAGGGATAAATGGTTTTCTCATTGAAATGTCAAAACAAATTGTTAGTATAAAGTATCCATGCCGACACTGAATGACATTCGCGGTCCCTCGTTTGTGTCCAGTCCTTATTGTCGTTAAATTGCCACCCATTCCACCAGACCCAGATCTCTATTAGTGGCAGGTTGGGATATGCACCCCACATCAATTATGCCCTCTAATGAGTTGACCTTGTGCTCTGCTGCTGGAATGCCGCTGCTGTATTGTGTTAAATGTCAGCATCATTATGGGCCTGTGCGAATGTGTCTTCAGAGAGAGTGAGAAAGATACGATTGCAGGGCAGTATTCCCTCTACCAGAGCATAGAGGGAGAGGTACAAAGAGAGCAAGAGCAGGACAGAGAGGAAATAAAGGAAAGGGTAAGTGAGAAGGAGGCTACAGGCAGTCACCAGGGCAGGCAGGGCAGCTGACAGCAGGGCAGATCATCTCTGTTAGCTTTGACACCACTGTGTCATTATTATGAGCTCAGGTGAGAGGCCAGGTGATGACAAAAACTACATACACAGGGAGCCAAGGGGTCAGTATTTAGATTAATGAAGCCGCTATCTTATTGTTTGAAATTTGAAAAGTGGTTGTACAACAACTTAGGTGAAGTAAAATATGAAATTCTAAGCTGGCGTATTATGCTTTAAAACAAAAACGGCCTGATCAAAGTGTAAGTAAAGAGGAGTATAACCGTTCCGTGCAAGCTTTCCGTGACAGCTGACAGCTGAGTCAGAGTACAGAGGTTTGTTATGCAGCCTTTAGATGTGCATCTGGTATAAAAGAGGTAGATTCAAGATGGGAAGTCTGATATAAGCTTCTTGATAATTTCTCTGAGATGTTAAGTTGATCTCACACTGTCTATTCTGGGCTGCCTGAGATTAAAGTTGACAATCATGAGCGAAATGTGGTAAATCTCTGGCTGTCACTCCATAACGGTGGTCCTTGATCTCACTGTAAGGGAACCGAGAGCCTATTTGGAGCTTTGACGACCAAAGGCAGCATGTGAAAAAAAATTCTCAGTGTGGGAAATTTAGACCAAATTCTCACAATGTGACTGCTGCCATGATCCACGTCCACAAACCAACAAATGATGCAGAATACACTGGCCGGCGTGCAATTTTTAAAAAAGTTTAGGAAGAGAAAAACAAGCTTGTGGGACTTTGGCAAAGAAGAAAGCCTTTGTGGAGTTCAATTTTCAAAGCATAAAGATACTGTGCAGTCTGACACAGATTGGGACTGAGATTTTAATAGACCCACCGCGCACACTGTGACATGCAATAACCTTACACAATATTTGTTGTCTTGCAGTGTAAAGGCGCCTTTAGCCGACAACAGAAAATGAATCAACAACAATTTTGAAGTCATTTATCAGGCAGGAATCCCAAACACTCTGGGAAAATGTGATGGCCATTTTTCACAATTGTCTGTCATCTTATTCAATGACTCCAAAATATACATAGCCAGCATTGACAATAATCATTAGCTGTACTCGACATTCTTGAGACTGAGATGTGTGCTCAGTTTCCTGTGTGAGAATGATGTGGTGACCTTTCAAGTGATCGCTAGCAGCTAGCGCATAATCATTCACAAACAGCAATTATGGGAGCTAAGAGGAGCGAGGTAAGGCAGATAAGAAGAGAGAGTAGAGGATGAGAAATAGGAGGGCCAGGGATCATGTTTTCAGAAAGTGGAGGTGGAGGATTAGAGGAGAGGGTGAGATTTGCTGAACAGCACTGGAAGTTCAGCGAGGGGAGCGTATATGAGGGGATTGGTTTAGAGAAGTATAGGCGGAGGAGGAGGAGGAGGAGGAACAAGGTGGACTTCAGCTAGAGGAGAAGAAGCCTTAATCTGTTCATCTGTGACTCATGAATCTGAGCTGTCTGACTCAGAGTCAGCAGTCAGTTTTTAAGAGAGGGCACAAAGCACAAGGTCAAACAAACATAACACCACACAATGATTTTCCACAGGGAGACTTTTCTCTCAAACATGACACTTAGCTTGTATTTCCCATAGAAATCGTTATATTCTAATTTTGTGTGTGATTTTTATGATTTTTTTTTTTAAGTAGATTGAGTTGTGCCACAGAAGTTACATTATGCGAAATAAATCCTGGTGCACTGACGAAATGCTAAAAAAAAAACTGAACCAAACAGAGTTTCAAAGATTCAGATTGAGTTGTCTGTATTATCAGATGTGCATGACAAAAAGAGAAAAACATCTTTTGTAACACTACACCAGTTCAACAGTTTGTCCCAGGAGGCAGCACTGCTCTGAACTGAACAGTGTCACAGTAGCTTGCTTGTGGCTAATCTCAGATAGGTACACTGCCAGTTCAGAAGCTTCACAAGTAAAAATTCAAATGTGTTTTGTCACAGAGCATTTGCAGAAGGCTGTAGTGCACTTTGCCATTACCTTAATGCTCCCTGCTATGGCAGAGTAGTGCGTCTGAAATGAACAGGGCCACATTCTGCTTTCTGGATTGCCCAACAAATGGACTCTCTCATTTCGATTCTGTGGTCGTCGAACACCTAGAAGAGGGGAGAATGGCAACATGTAATTTGTGCAATGGAAAAAGATGGAGGTACAATAGGTTGTTGTGGTAATGAAGGAAGCAGCTGCCAGGACTGTGTAGTGACAGATGTGAAAAAGAAAAAACTCCACAAGCCATTTTCAGACTCGGAAGTAATATTTATTCTAATTTATAGCTAATGACTTCATCTACACCTTCAATTCCTAAAAGGTTGGGACTCTGTGGAAAACATAAATAAAACAGAATGTGACAATTTGCAAATGCTTTTTGATACACACTCAATTGAAAACAGCACAAAGACAATATATTTAATGTTTTACCTCATCAGCTTCATTGATTTTTGTAAATGTCTGCTTTGGGACAGGAGCAACAAAAGACTGGGAACAACAGACTGGGAAAGTTGTGGAATGCTCCAAAACACCTGTCTGGATCATTCCACAGGTAAACAGGTTCATTGGTAACAGGTGATAGTATCATGATTGGGTATGAAAGGGGCATCCTGGAAAGCCTCAGTCATAGCGAGGGTGGAGAGAGGTTCACCACTTAGGGAACACATGATTGTACAAAGGATATTACTACACGGGCTCAGGAGCACACCGTTGTCGGTAAATGCAGCTTGTTTGCATTTTGCAGTTTGACTGCATTCTGCTCCGTATTTATGTTTTACACAGCATCCCAACTTTTTTGGAATTGGGGGTTGTAATAACACTGCACAAATGTGTGAAATGCAAGTGTGATGTGCAGGATCACACTTGGATCGCACCATTTTTATCATTTAGTGATTTTGCAGCCCCCTTGTGCTCCAAGCAGTTGCATGTGCAAATATGTACCTGGTAAAAATATCTATTATTACCTTAAGCTTTTCCAGTCTTGGAATTTTTATTAACCAATAAAATTTTAAAGACAACATCTGGTGTTCTCACACACAGGATCTTCCTCTGTAAAGGAGGCCAGGCCAGCTATGACTCCCTCATCTTGTCTTCCCATCGTTGTTGCCATGACAATTGTGCACACCGCTCCTGTCCCCTGAGAGACAGAGAGGAAGAAGAGAGAAAATGAAAAGACACAGAGAAGGGGTATAAAATGTAGAGGAAATGAAGGTAGAGGAATGAAATATGATGGTAACAGACGATGAGGAAGAGCAAGACAATATAATTTAGAGTAGATGAAGAGAGAGGACTACCAGATAATAGGACAATCTTATAAGTAGAACGAGGACAAATGTTTACAGGTTTGGCTCAACAAAAGAGAGCATTACTCATGTTCTACACACTCTAACAATGTATACAGAAAAAAAACCTGGAGGAAGGACCGTTCGCCCGCTCTGTGTGGGCTCTGCGTAGACCCACCAAGGCCACAGATTCAACAGCATATTGAAACACCGGGCCACTCATCACGCTGCAGATTCAGTTTGAAAAGATCGAGCTTTTTCAGAGCTGTTGCTCCAGGATGAAAAAATGACTCCCCCACCCCCCTCACACACACACACGCACACGTTTGTAACCACACAACTATGCCGAAACACACACTGTTATGCATTTTACTGAACTCTGGTTCTGCTGCTCACCAGCGAAAACTGGCATCTGTGCATGTGATTTAGCAAAATGCAATCTCTATGTGTCAAGTTACTTTGATAGCATTGAGGGATGGGACAGATGGCAAGGACACTTTTTTAAAGGTTCATCGAGATAAACGAATGTCTGATCCACTCCTTTATCACCAGTACGCACAAATCATACAGGCCATTGAGCAGAAACACTAATGCTCATACTGTCGATTGATAAAACATGTGTATCTACGCTCCCTGCTGTTAGTGCTGTTCAGTTATTTACTCATTAGCATTTAGCATTTCTTTGTAATTCTGATGCTTATTATAGGCGTACTTCACCGTCTACTGTAAAGGAAGTAAAGGGAGCAGCCTCCTCCACACTGATGCTTAGAGGCAGTTTAGGTCACCAAACAACTGACGGCGCTTGCTTTCACTTCCAATTTGTTTACTTCCCCTCTCATTTGAATGATAATGGACACAGTCTTAGTCATTCTGGTAGAAGGGTGCCTCGGTAATAATAATAAAATCAGGCCTTTTAAGCCAGTGTTACATCCTCAGTGATCAATTCAGTCTTTTAAATGGAGCGGCGTTGTGTTGTGGGGTATTCAGCAGAGCTTTACTGTCATTCAGCAGCTTCCGCAGAGTAAAAAATATCAGGATTATGGCCCCGGCGCATAATGTAAATGCTACGTGTGTCTGTGCGTGCCTGCATAATCGTCAGTGTCTGCGTGCTGTGCATAAATACATGCTCACCTTCTTGCATACCTGCCTGTGCTGATATTATATCTGTACAGCATGCATGAATTCATGGGTGCTTCCAAACAGTCGCGTGTGCAGGAACATGCGATTCCCATATTTCTTTCCACCGAGCTTCAGCTGCTCATAAATGTTAGATTCAGCCAGATTCTATCGACTCTGAATTACATGCATGCATCAGCATCACAATGCCAGAGGAAGTGTTAAGCAGATTTAAAGACTGCATCATGCATGAAGCTGCGTTTACACCATGCTGCATTTAAATCTGCTGTTCTTGCTGACACAGTGGATTAATGCGGAGTCGGGGTCAAACTACGTCAGTTCCTTGAATCTTTATTCCCCTTCAGTTCCGTGCCCAAATTTATTGACCATATGGCCACAGTTAAATTCAATTTCTATATGCTTGATGATAATTATCTCAACCTCGCTGCCACTTTGAAGATTTTCAGGGGTTGTTTCAAAGTGAAAGGTTTTTATTGACCTCCCACACTGTGTAATTTAGGGCTCCTTGGTCATATAACCTGCGGTTGAAATGAGAAACACTTATTATTGACATCTGACCTTCTGATGGGTGTCCTTCCTGGGTCAGACGCACATACAACAACATTCATCAGCATGTCAGCAGCTGAGATGTTCCACTTGCTCCAGTAAGTGGCACCCCATAATCTGAGAGAGTGAGAGAGAAAGAGAGGGAGGGAGAGAGAGGGAGAGAAAATAGGGAGGATAAATTATGAATCGTGTAGAGAGAGGGGCTTTGCAGCAACAGAGAGTTTTAACATTTAATGATTTTTTGCCAATGCAGCAGAAAGAGGCTAAGATGGATGCTTGCATGTTGTTGCATGTCTTAATGTCGATGGAACGTTCCATTAGTACGTGAAGTTGGTTTTCCTCTGTGCACGCCTGGTACCAGATATTTGCAGGAGAGGAATACGTTTTCACTGGGCTCAGCAGCAGAAATGAAGGAGTGTGTGACGCTGTAACTGATCAAAGGTCCGTCATTAATGTAGATGCGCTGCCGCTGCTCACTAACATGCTCACATATTCAACAAAGTAGACTGCTGCCACTGTATACAGAACTATTTGATTGCCTTGGCAACAGCAACTCTTTGTCCCAAGCCTGCCTCATGTCGTTCATGCATTCATTTGTCTATTTTTGTCTCAATATACTGTGCTGGATTGTACGTGGCAGGAAAAGGGGCTTCAGGGAGAGAAAGGAGTTTTCTTGGAAAGCAGTGCATACTCTCAGTATGTGGGGTAAACAATCAAGTGAGGTCTGAATAGCTTTGTTTTAATGTGTTCGTGGTGGAGGAACCTACATGATGAAGGAATTGTTGGGTAGTGATGGATGTGAAAATAAAGCGGTTAAAGTGGGAATGTAGATTATTCCCAACACTGGTATGCTGTGAATCCTCTCCCCTGACAACTGGCTCGAAGTATTAATATTTCATTAGCACAAATGAGATTGATCTTCTTGGTGACTCTCTACTCTTCTCTACTCTCTGGTATATGAGAGAGAGAGAGAGAGAGAGAGAGAGAGAGAGAGAGAGAGAGAGAGAGAGAGAGATGGAGAACAAGTCATGGTGCACGGAAGGAGAGGAGGGGGAGGGAGCAAGAAAAAAAAAAGGCAAAGAGAGAAGATCAGCTTCTCAATGTAAGCCTTGAGCATAGCAGAGGGAGTGGAGAGGAGAGGAAACAGCTCTGTAGTTACTTAGAAGATGTGCATAGTAAGGCAGAAGCTGAGGCTTTCCTTTGATATGATGCTCAAGCTGCTGAGCTCCTTCTCAGTGGGTAATAGTTGAGATTCTGCTGGAGAGCTTGTGTTGGAGACAGCTGGCAAGCAGACTAAAGGGGAGGTGTGGTGGCAGTGGGTGGGTGGGTGGGGGGGGGTCTGTGGCTGCTTGTGGGGACCTGTAGCTCAGACCAACAATCCAGGGCTGCTGCAGCATAAGTCAGCCTGTCTAATGCAGATAGATCAGTTGCTCCTCTTCTAATAGCTCGGGTGAGAGTGCCGAGTGGAGCGGGATACAACACAGGGGGGAGGAGATCACTTGGATTAGCGAGCAGCCTAGCGCAGTGTGTTGCTCGGAGAGAGAAAGCAACAGAGAGGAGGAGGAGGAGGAGGAGGAGGAGGAGGAGAGAGAGAGAGAGAGCTGGGCCAGTTGCGCTCTGCTCTGCAGCAGGAACCAGGGTCCATTCGTTCATCCTGGGGTGTTTTTGATCGGAGGGGACAAGGGGAGAGCACAGCAGGTCATTAATGCTCTCTCTGTCTCTCTGCCGATGTTTTGCAGGAGTGGTGCCAGCCAAGAGGAGTCCAAAGCTGGTGGTGAGTACTCTGATCTTCAGCTCTTTTGTGTGCGTGCGTGTTAGCTCCACTGAGTGAAAGGAGCGCTATTTAAAGAACAAAAGAAAGAGATGTGATATCTAACTCTTGCTCCACTGTTCTGCATCCAGAGCTTCATAAATCTTCACATTTTATCCTGCCGCCACCAATCCTCTTTACTTCATTCTCAGTCTGCCACTTTGACTTTTGCTTCTTTCTTTTATTGTTTTCCTCCCCTTGCTTTTCTTGCCTCTGTGTTGTCATTTCTCCTTTCTCTTTCTCCCTCCACTCCTGCCACGCTGCCATCCTGTGACTGATTAAGCATAGCCTGGGCTGAACAGTGTAACAGTGACCAGCTGTTGGGGAGGGCTGACATCCACAGCTGAGGGAAGATGGGAGAGAGGCATGAAGCACAGATAGGAAAAAAAAAGGATGTGGGTGAGGGAGGAGAAGACAAGTGTGGAGATGGTTTGTCCCACAAAAGTGAATCACTATGATAGCCCACAGATACAGAGGATGCTCTGAGGCTAACAGACAGGGAGAAGGGGGCAATGACGACAGAGTGAGCTGGAAACAAAGCAGAGGGTGATTAGGGAAGCTGGAGGAGAAATTGCAACAGATGTGACTCTTAGTTGTGATGGATAAGAGAGGACGGGGCAAAGAGGGCAGAAAGAGGCAGAAGGACCAGCTCTGTGAGCGAGGTCTCTTAAGGGACAGCGCAGTTATTCGGGAGTTTAAAGAGCAAACGCCTCCTTATTTCTACGACTTATCTCAAGCTGATAAAAAATCAATACAAGCTCAGAAGAGATGCCACTGCAGCTTTACATTACTGTCACCCTAATTCACCCCTGGAGAGCCACAGAGTTACAGCAGAAGGACATTTCCTCTGGACAGGCGCATCCAAGGTCAGCAACGGGTTTAATTCCCATCACTTGAATGAAAGAAAACCTCGTCCTGTGTCTCTTGATCGACATTAACAGCCCTCCCCTCAGCTGTCTGGATGCTAGAATTAGGATTAGTTTGAAATGGGTGTTACCTATTCAGGTCACATGGCACGGCGGATGGAGGAGGGGTGGGTGCTGTAAGGGGGTCGAGTGGGACCTATAGTGGCACTGCCTGACTGTCACTTTGGATTAGTTTTCCAGTGAGGAAAAGCCAGTTTTCCCCCCTCTGTGTTGTGTCAGTGAAATGTCACGCTGCATGCGACTTCGTGTCAGCCCAGAAGAGCCATTTTGCCTCCAGTTCAGGGTCTAAATAAATGCTCACAGTAAACTCACATATGCGAGAGAGACTGTGCTGTCTCAGCTCATTAAGCAAGTCTCCAGTGATCAAATGAGAAGTCAATTTTGCATGCCTGTTGTCCTCATTAAGAAGCATTACGGGAATATTTGACCCTTCATCTCGTACAGTGTGATGAGTGAGAGACTGGGACGCTGTGCCACAACTTCTCTACCATTTCATGCACTGGTTTATTATTCATATCAGATGAAAAATGATTCAGTTGTCATATTGCCCCTTTTTTCACTGGCAGTAATTGCATTTTCTCAGTGCGGCTCATTTTTCATGAAGCTGTGAAGTGTTTTGTAATGTGCATCTGCGAATAATAACATGGGAACATGTACACTCTCTGGTTGCAGAATCAGAGTAGAAAGATTAAAAAAAAAAAATACACAAGGGGCCGAGCAGCACAAGAGGCCATAAAAACCATGGTACTCTATACATTGTCTAAGTTGGTGTTCAGATCAAAAACAAACCTGCGTTAAAGCAATGCAAGGAGCTTCATTAGTGGGGCTGGTGACACAATCAGATGCAAGAATTTGAAGGTTTATCTGACACCAAAACACAGGATTTTACAACTCTGGAAAGTTATCATGAAAGCATTTTATCATATTTTTTGTTGCTACAATCGTGAGGTAAAAATGCTGCATTCCCATCGCAAAGTAATCTACAAGGAATGTGCCCTTGCACGTATTTGATTGGCCACCGCAGCGTTTTGCCGGATGATGTTGCGTTGCAGCAAAAGTTGAGCTAGGTTCATCAGCCTAATATGCAACAGTGAATATTTTAATTGCTGTTAAAACAGAATTCGTTAACTGAATAGCATAAACAAAAAAACAAACACTCTCAATACCTCTCTCCCTCCCACCAGGACTCTTGTCTTCTGTTGAGATTTTACAATCTGCTTTCATGGCAGATTTTACACATTCCTGTTTTAATTGAGACCAACCTTGATTCTGTGCACAAGCTTCCAAGCATGGGACCCTCTGCAATAAACAAAGAATCACAGGATTCATAAAAGGCAATATCTTTGTTCATTAAAATTCCCTCACATTTCAATCTGTCTTTGTCTCGCAACCATGGAAACCAAGTCACTTCCGTCACACTCCAGCAATCGTTTTTACTGAGAGATGTTCTACTGCAATGTCTAAAAAAGATGACCTTGGATGCTTTTTCCTTCTCTTTGTCCTCCATCAACACCTTCCTCACTCTTCTCTTTCCCCCTATATCTCGCCTTTATCACTGACTCACTTATCACTCTCACTTTTTTCTCCTCCCTCTGCCCTCTACCTTCATCTCCTGCTTATATCCACCCCCATCCCTTACATGCATACACCTCTCTCTCTCTCTCTCTCTCTCTGTTTTCTGTCCACCCAGCACCAGTTAGAGAGGAAAGACAGCCAGAGCAGCTCCCAGCACAGTGTGTGCAGCCATCGCAGCACCCACACCGATTCTCCCAGCCACCCACCCTCTGTCATGCCCAGTGAGGCTGTGGCTCCCACTCCTGCTGCCCCCACCCAGCCTCTGCCAGGCCTGCCCCCTCAGGACCCTGCAGATGGCACCCTCACCCTCCAGAAGAAGCCAGACCCCTTTAAGATTTGGGCGCAGTCCAGGAGCATGTACGAGAGCCGACGTGAGTAGAATTCTAACTTATTATAGGAATTTGAAAGCTTTGCTGAGTTTTAAATGGTCAGAAAGGTCTATCCACCAGTGATATTACAGACCTTTTAACCTTCTGTACGGGTGAAACTGGCCTGAGATCATTTGGAAGAGACCCCTGATGGCTTAGATTCAAGATAAAAGCTAAAAAAAAAAAAAAAAAAGCACTCAATTGTGGACTGACTTGCCTAAAGTTCTGAGGCTATACATTTTTGTAAATGGCCATTTATGTAAGGATTTAAAGGAACGTTATGGCAGTGTTAGATGACAAGATCTACCTCTTGTTTGTGCTGTAAATATGAAGCTACAGCCAGCAGCAGTAACCAAACAATCTCTGCTTCACAGGGTTTATACAGAGAATATTACTTGCATTAGAGATGCCGGTGGGTCTGTTTTGTTATCTTTGGACAGAGCCAGGCTAGCTATTGCCTCCTGTTTCAAGTCTTTATGCTAAGCTGAGCTAACAAGCTGTGGGCTGTGGCTTTGCATGTGATCTTCTTATCTAATGCACAAAGAAGTAAATACATTCACTGCACAAAATATTGACTGTAAATGATGTTGAGTATGTTTCTTGTATTTTCCATGTATACAGTTTAATTCTTTGTGCGTATTATTCTCTAAAATGTCTACTGTCTGAATTTGGCATTAAACATGCAGCTCAGGAAAAATGTGATTCAACATATAACTGTTGGGTATTTTTTTTAAATTTTGTCCACTGATTGGGTAGTTGATCAAGTGAAAAGATGCCCTGGAAGCATCTTTGATTGCTTTGCATGGAAGGCATTAGCAAGTATTTGTTCAATCATGGAGAAGTTGCATAGGGTAGAGTCACAGCTGAGAATACGGTGTGATCCCCACAGGGCACGTCTCTGTCTGTTAATGGAGGCCTTCTTGTGTGTTTGCTAAACAATTGTATGCTTACTGAGTCACAACTGATCCTATTGACAAAGGTTGCCTCCAAGAGGGATGTCCTTCAAAACACACCAGTGCTTGCTAATGAGTGGTGTGATGATATGTGTGTGTATATACATGTCAATCATACACACTCGTTGCTCTCGTCTTCCTCTTGCTTTAAAAGAAGTACAAAAAACGTGTGTGTACTGTCCTGCACCCAGGGCATCCTTCACCTTTTAAATAGCTCTTAAAAGCTGACCACATTTACATTATCAGCAGCCAACAGCTTGTCTCACACCCTGTTTAGTCACTGGAAAAACAGAGAATCCAAAATCCAAAACTGGAACACCAGAAAGTAGGCAGCCTCTCTGTGAGACTCCTCAATATCATTAGCAGTCATGGCCTATTCTTGCATTATTCATGGGGAAACACTGTAAGGGTGTCAAACCACTTCTTTTCTGTATAGAAGAGTCTGTGAGAAAGGGGAAGGATTCTCCACAATAACGTGCTCACTCGATTGTCGTGGCTGAATTGCATCTCTCATACCGCCTGCGCTTGTACCAGTGGTGATATTTAAAGGGAGAATAGGTCTGCATATGTGATGAAATACATCACTGCATTGCAAAGATTGCTTGGTGATTGTAGGTCTGCTGTGTTAGCTTGTCACACATTGTGACTGTTGCCAGCCAGATGTGGACATGACATGTATTGCCGTGTTGGTTAATAATCATGGCCGCCTGTAGAATCTAGGACTGTTGCTGATTAAATATTAACTGGGCCCAGAGAGGGCTGCTTTAAGCTGCTGCTGATTGGTATATCTGTTTGATAACCCCTGAAGGAGCTGCAGCCCCTTTTTGAGTCTGCGGGGGAGGAGGGGAGACACAATGAAACAAGAAAGAGAGACGGAGACAAAGAATGACAAAGAGGCCCAGATTCCCTGCCTGTTTTTCCATGTGTATTCATGTGCAAGCTGCCACATACGAGAGCACACTCTTGAATTTGTGAGCAGGTGATTCCATGCATCTGCTGAGTGCACCAGAAGAGAAGTATTTCAATGGCAGGACAGTGTGACTGAAAGGGGAGCCTTTGGGAATTTGTTCCCCTCGATGCTTCATGTTACCTGTCGTTTGATGTGGCACACAGGCCTTACCTCTTTCCGTGCGTTTACGTTTAGGTTAGATGACAACACGGGTCAGCGGAGGGGTAATTACAAGTCTAGCCACAGCAGTTTAATTCACACAAAGCACCTTATGGGGGGAACCGGAGAGCTGAAGCTAATGGGTTCACTGCCGGCCCTGTATGGCAGCCGTGTAGACAGCAGGCAGTGTGAGAAGAAATGGCCTGTGCCTCCTGTGCTGACTGGCCCTGTAGGCTGAACAGACTGACACCAAATTGCCTGTGTCCTCCTCCACAGTCTGCTCTGTCCACGGCGAGATGCAAATGGGCAGGGAGTTGTGCGTGTGTGAGATGGAATGCAGGAGAGAAACAGGCCGAAGTGAGGCTACAAATCTGTGTGCGTAAGACGGGTTCAGTTGTAAATGGGGGCTAATAATAGGGATCACTGTTGAGTAACTTTCTGGACAGCAGGTCAGCGAATATGAAGAGGTCACAGCGTGAGACTTTGCAGCCTAGTCTGTTGTCTACATGTAAGAACAAGGAGCCAATCTGCCCAATGAGGCAGGGCAGAGGTGAGGGAGGGTGCGGCTGTTGATCCTGCCTACTCTCACTGTGACGCTAATAGAAAAACAAACACCTTATTGATCAGTGATTACGGTAATTAGACAACATGGGAGATATAACTTGTCGATTAGGGCAAGAAGCTTTCAGCGATCAGCGATCAGCCTAGACACGAGTCAGTCAGCGCTGAGTGGAGCCTGCAGGTCTTTGGCAAATTTGGTGGTAGATCCTCATGGAGGCCTCTCACAGTTCTTCTTGTGTGTTTCAGTGCCAGATTGCCAGGAGCAGGACATTTTCCTTTGGCGGAAGGATACAGGCTTCGGATTCCGCATCCTGGGAGGAAATGAGCCCGGGGAGCCTGTAAGTATCCACTTCTGAATCCCATCAACAGTTTATCGCAATGAATCCCATCAACAGTTTATCGCAATGAATACAACATACAACTCATCCATGCTACTGCTAATAATTTAAAATCTCTGAATGCTTTGGCCTTTTTCTTGGTATGCTTACCAGTTTTATGTAAGGTTCACTTTTTGGTTAGTTTTCTCAGTCTTTCCTTTTCCTCCCGCTTTTCTGTTTAGTTTGCCTTTAAACCAGAGTAGCACAAAGTCCGAAACACATCACTCTGTCTCTTACTGGAGCTGTTGCTCTCTGGAGGATCATATAGACAGCTTGTTAAGAGAAGCAAAGGCCTTACCCACAATCCCTCTGGTTGTGAGCCATATATTTGTCTTAAAAGGAGGGAGCAGGAGGGAGAGTGGAAGGCAGATATTGAGGAATAGAGGGAAATAAAATGGCAGCAGGCTCCAGGTCTACCCCACAGGAGTTACTTGTTGTTTGTGCCAAAACTGCTGGTTGGTAGTGGTGCGCTTTTTTCTTTCAGAGCTGTTTGTGTAGACTCCCACACTATGCCTAAAGCACACAAGCTTCCCCATGGCCCCAACAGGCTGCAGCGGCCTTCTTGGTTTCTCCGAACGTCAGCCACAAATACCTAATGCGATAGTAGACTCTGAAATGCTGCTGTGCATAACAGATTAATTCAAAATCAGAGGGAGACGAGTCACAATGAGTCACTGCGCTCTCTCTTGGCGGGTGGTTTAATTTACTGCAGTTTAATGACTCTTAATTAGCCACAGTACTGTATCATAATTATAAAGCTACTGTCTTCATGCCACTCTGTTGAATGAATTACAGCGTCATTTAACAAAAGTTAGTAATCCGTTACATCACGCATTGTGTGGGTTTGCCTTCCAGATCTACATAGGGCACATAGTGAAGTATGGGGCAGCAGATGAAGACGGGCGCCTGCGTTCGGGCGATGAGCTCATCTGCGTGGATGGCACGGCGGTGGTGGGCAAGTCTCACCAGCTGGTGGTGCAGCTGATGCAGCAGGCCGCCAAACAGGGCCATGTCAACCTCACGGTCAGACGCAAATCCCCCGGATATGGAGGTGATGGGAGTTTAACATAAAACTTGTGCATTGGTACTCATACATGTCACATGCATCTTATACAAGCAGAGCGCTTGCTTTGCTGTGCACATCAAGGTTCCTGACATAAAAGAATATGCATGAGTAATTCTTGTCATCCTCATCCCCAGTGTCAAAGGGTGAAGGTGACGTTCCCCCATCGCCAGCCTCCTCCCACCACAGCAGCACCCAGGCACCCAGCCTGACGGAGGGCAAGCGGACCCCCCAAGGGAGCCAGAACTCTCTCAACACCGTCAGCTCTGGCAGCGGATCCACCAGCGGCATAGGAAGCGGCGGTGGCGGAGGCAGTGGCAGTGCGGTGGTGCCTGCCTCCCTGCAGCCGTACGATGTGGAGATCCAGCGTGGAGAGAACGAGGGCTTCGGTTTTGTCATTGTGTCATCTGTTTCCAGGCCTGACGCCGGCACCACCTTTGGTAAGTGAGGCAGACTGAGCTGAAGCTAGTTGAGATTGACAGGGACTTTCATTCAGTTTGACATGAGAATTATTTTGCCCACTAACTCTGTTTGACTTCAGTGTGGTTCAATTTAGATTTTAATCTGACTCTACATTTTTTGGGGGGCATTTGTAATCTGTATTGGTGCATGTTATGTGAAAGAGTTCTTGAAGATCATTATTTTTCTCTGTGATTAACTTACTCTCCAACTGCGAGCAGCAGCACAAATAACTTCAGAACAGAATAATACTTTGATCTAAAAGCAATATTCTTCAAAGGTTACCACATGGCAATGACGATAAAGCAATTTGAAATTCTACCTTTTGATTGGGTTTCTCCAGGATGTAGCATGTTTTAAGACATTTTTTACAACATGGAATACAGCTTAATACCTGCTTCACAACTATTCCATCCAAGGTATGAGACTATGATAGAAAACCAGTACAGACAACATGACCTGAACCAATACAATCAGAGAATGGAAGGATAGCTTAACCAATTGAAAATAATTAATTCATTTAAAAAAGATTAAGTACTTGCTAAAATCCAGACATGCCCGTTATGAGACACCCGCAGAAGTGACAGTGCATGCTGTAGGTCTGATCGGGCTGAATGAAACTCGATTGGGGAAAAAAATTGTCGAAACAATCCCACTTACAGTTAAAGGTGTTACCGTCTCTCAACCAAAAACTTTTCTAACTAAATCCCTGCCTTTGACAGACAAGAAAATATTTAAGGCATCAAATTTACTTTAGCAAATTAAATTTAAGACCGTTAGATACCTCCTAAGGCTTCTTATTTGGATGAAACTAAATGCAGTTCTTTTTAAGCTTTTTCAAGACCTGCAGATACCCTGAACAATTTGATCTCAAAAAACTGATGTGAAATAGCCCCAGCTTTACCTCCAGCAAAGACACACATCCACAGAGAGCGTACTGCAAATGAACCACTGAGTAAAATATGACTGATGCCATCTTCTGGCAGGATTACAATATTTTTACAGTTACTCCTCATTGAGTTTCCTCCACTTAATGAATAGCAGACGAGTGGCATTTGACAGGAGTGCACTCTACGCCTCAGGCCGAGGTCACAAACCTACTATCATGAGCTTTTAGGGATAAAATCTCTTCATGTGTGGAGCCCACTCCCTCTGGATCAGGCCGGCTGCAGCTTCTTCACAAACACCATCATTACAGATTCATGCCTCACAGCTGCCCCCACCAATTCATTCAGCACGTAATTGAAGTCCACTCAGCACACTCCATAGCTGTCTATACCATTTACGCATCACAGCAAAGCAGCAGAATTCCATGTATTAAAGTTGCTCACGCATTGATGAGGAATTGTAGATGGCCTCCTCGAACAAACTTGCCATTAACCTCCGAGTGATAAATTTCCGACACCAATGTCATGCCAAGGTCCCTTGTATAGTTAGCCATTATGATGATGTACTGTGGTGTGTCACAGGAAAAACACAAGAATGGATGAGACGTTAGCCGCACCAACTGCCCAGGGAAATTTCATTGATCCCATGGGCTGATGGTGTTGCTCTGCAAAATGCAATGCAAGAATTAATGTGTTATTTATAGTGACACTAGTGACAGTGCTAGTCAACAACTTGTCTAAACGTCTTCTAGTCTTTTGAGGTTCCTGTTTTTGCTGCTGTCTCACCACGCTCTCCTGCTCTGCTCTGTCACTATTTCTCTTGGGACGGTGAGATGAATGGACTTTGTGCTTTCATGTGCTGATCTGGGATCGTGCTGTAGCATCCTGTGTTCACTCTCCTAATGGATTCCAACCATGTGGGACATGAGCTGAAACGTGACAGAGGAATGTTTATTACTTACAAAAAAAAAAGGGAGAGCTACATGTTTGTCAGTCCTGGGAAGAACAAAGCAGTTTCAGGAGATTCAATCTCCCATACATCATGGATACATACACCATTTTTCTCCAGTCCAGCAGGGCCCTACCACCCTCTCATCCCCTCCTACTATGACCTGAGATTGGTGTTGTGCTTAGCAGTTTGGGTATTAAATCCTGCATACTTGCCACACCCTGTAATGTCCCACATCTCATTATTTAGATAGAGTGGCAAGTGCATCTTACAGTCTCGACAGAAGGAGGGTAGCTGCAAAGTAAGGTGATGTAATAAATATGGATTTTGCAAAAACACTGGATAGGAAGGGGAGCGTAGGGAGGAGAAGAGAAAAAGGGAATGAGATGGAGAGAGGGTGAGGAGAACTGGAGATCCCTGGGGTCTGTTCAAAGCTTCTGTGTAAACAAGATGTGCAGTATTGAATACTGTCACTCAGGTGTAGCTTGTATTTCTTGCAGTGCTTGCATTGACCACATGACTAGTGTCATATATACACTATAGGCTGCACATCTCACCTCAGAGTGCCCCTCTTTAGGAATCCTCATTTTCTGAGCTGGTCAAGATCCTACAGCTCAATTACCAGAACGTCTTACACTGCAACAACGATTGTGTGCTTATTGATCCATGGCAGGGAGGTGTAGTCATGATCCTGTGACCAGTGTATTGATAGACTGTCAGGCGTTAGCCACTATGGGCTCTGAACAGTGGCATATGATTCACAGTCTATTGATTAATTCGTTGGACGATGGGGGCTGAGGAAAGACTCTGCAGTTTCCCACCAAGCCCATGAATTTTGTTCTTGACATTATACAGTTTTACCCCACCCACAGCACCCTTTTAGAGGCATCTGCTGTAGTATTTTGCACGTGTACTAATTGCCGCATGTAAACTTGGGATGTACGCTCAACTTGGGTGAATTGGGATGTGGTGATTTGTATAATTAACTTTTCTTTTCATGTCTTTCTGTCTGTTTTCTTTATCTTTTTTCCGTTCTATAAAATATAAATCAATACAACCAATCAACAAAATCAATCAAATCATCACCACACACTATTTTTAACATGTACAATATACATGCAAACAAACATGTACATTAACACAAAAGCTGGAAATGCTTGTGTGGCCATGCCCCACAAAATAGGACGCATCATCGAAGGTAGCCCGGCAGACCGCTGCGGGAAGCTGAAAGTAGGGGACCGAATACTGGCCGTCAACTGCTGCTCCATCACCAACAAGTCACACTCGGACATCGTCAACCTGATCAAGGAAGCCGGGAACACAGTCTCGCTCAGGATCATCCCGGGTGATGGTAAGGCTTTTGGCTTCCAGCCTCACATGGCTGTTTCATAATGCAGCATGATGTGACTTATTCATAGATGTGGTGGAATGGAAAGGGCACCGCTGCTCTACACAGGCAAGAGCACTTTTCATCAGGGTGTGAACCCCGGTCTCTCAGAGAGTGAGTCATTGAGTAGGAGTAAGGTGAAGTTGCCCCCAGAAACTACGGTGGCACTTCAACAATTCTTCTCCCTCCTTTTTTCTCTTTCTGCTTTTTGTTATTTTCCTCACCGGATATCGAAGCATTTGCAATATTTTGTCAGTTTGAAAGGATTAAAAACACTGTCTGCATTTAATGAAGTGCTTCCCGGTGGTTTTAATCTCTTCAGCTTAGGAAAGGAAATAGAAGTGCATAATATTACAGAACAAGCAGTTTGCAATCCGAAGCTCCACATTTTGGGTAAAATATGTCAAGAGCTATAACAAGGATGCTTATTACTGGCTGAGCCACTGGTCAGCCAATGAAAACACTGAGCAGAGCTCTGCTGTAACACCCTCCACAGAGACAGAAAATGAAGCCTAATTAAGACACAAGGTGAGAAAGGTGGGAACAAACTCCCACACGCTAACTCACAGGCTTGTGCGTGTACATGCACAATGCAAGGTTTCCTAGTAGAAAATATGGCCTTGTAATATCAGAATAACAGCATTTATTGGTCCACCATGGCTCTCTACTCTTCACCTCAGATAGACAGAGAGGTGGCCCGTTAGGAAGTCTTATTTCTTCGAGTAATCAGTGGAGAGTGAGTAAGGAGCCTGAGACGAATGAGTCAGGCTGATGTTCTTGCTAAACACAGATGGAGCTGTAATCCTGCCAGTGTCTGTGGAAACTAATGTGTGTTGCAGTGTTCTTGCTGGTGATAAGATGGAATTGAAGAAAGGCAAGAAAAGACAGTTGTCTTTGTTTTTTCCCCTCCTGGAAAAACAGATGAAACAAAATGATGCAAGTCACGGATTCTTTTTTTTTTCTTTACTGCTGTTTTTCTTTCGTGCACTTTGGGCCAGTGTTGTCCATGAGCAAATGACAAATGACAACATCACAGGCAGTTAGCATCAGGTTGAATAGAGTAGCCTGTGGGCGTTTCAGTGGACTTTTCTGGACAGTAACATTTTGTTCTCCGCACTGTCTTTTGAAACACAGCTGTAGGCAAATACATTTAACAAAAGCACTCATTGTATTTTAGTTTAGCTGTTTCTTTTTCCATCTATTTTTTCTGTGTTTCTTTCCAGAATCTTCCAATGCTTCTCTGCTGACTAATGCTGAGAAGATAGCTACCATCACCACCACACACACACCTCAACAGTCCACAGAGTCCCGGTAGGTGATGATGCATCCTTCTTTTAAACATGCATAAATGCAACTGACTTTCTGGGAAATAATCTTTAAGACAGCACACTGTGTATTCATAAGGGTCTCTGTTTTTAAAAAGGAATAACTCAAAGTCGAAAGGAGCCCCTCCTCCTCCACCCACACAAACTCAGACAACACAGGTAAGATGTTTTCACTTCACAGTTAGTGATCGTCTGGGTTTTACAAGAATACATCTGTTAGTGAATATCAGTCACATACCAGATCACATTCTAGAGCATAAACAAAGAAAAGCTACTGATCGTAAGTCTATAAAAAGCCATTTTTATCAGGGTTGGCCACACAGTGGCACACAGTCTCTCTTGGAAGGCATTCATAGAGTTGTTTGCAAGAATAGTGACAGAAGCTTATGTTAAAAATGTAAAGGAATGCTAAAGAACAACAGGGCCAATCACGACAGTGATGGGTGTGAATGTCAGATTGTTGGTTTTGAAAGAAAGAAGAGACAAAGGCCATAAATCAACATACAGTAAATGCTAAAGTGCAACATGTTTTCACATACAGTGCCTGTAGTGTTCTACTTGTTCCTGGCATTTTAAGTACCATTTCACATGCAATGTCATATTTTTGATTCATGTTTAAGTTGGGGTGTTATATACAAACTTGCATCACTATTTTTCTATCACTATATCTTGATAATTAATTGTTCCTTATCTCAGATGCTTTAAGTTCATGATATTAGCACGGTTCCATACTATTCTCACTTGAGCTGACCTCTTTTGTTTGTCTTGACTTAAAAGTTCAGACATTCAAATGAGTGGGTAGTTTGATTATGATTAAAGCTCTGGACCTGTGAGTGCCAGAGAAAATAATTTTGGGAGAGACTGTACTTCTGTTGGGAGGGAACTTTTGATCAGTATGGTGAGTTTTGGTGTTAGTCCAGCCCTTGTGGTGCCCTTGCTTAGTTATCTGTACCCTGCTCACAGACTCATGTGGCATTAATTATTCATGCATTCTAGGTATTGTACTGCCATTGACATTTTTTGAGTTTTCGTGGGACATGGCTTGATTAGTCCTGAAGTTTAGACTCACCTTTTGACTCCAGAGTGGACCATGGATTAGTCACTCCTCTCTGGTGACTCTCTTTATCTCTCCTTTTCTGTCTCATAGGATGCAGAGTTCTACTCTGTGGACCTCGAGCGGGACAGTAAAGGTTTTGGCTTCAGTCTGAGAGGAGGACGAGAGTATAATATGGACCTGTATGTGTTGAGATTAGCGGAGGATGGGGCTGCTGTCAGAAATGGCAAGATGAGGGTATGAAACCATTTAAAAGTCGAATTGGTGACTACAGAGATGCTGGTTTTGCATGCTGGCAGGCTAGATCTCTGCTTTGCACTCTATTGATGAGCTTTGCTGTGACAATAAAATTATCTCTCTGTTTCAGGTGGGAGATGAGATCCTGGAGATTAATGGCGAGAGCACAAAGAACATGAAGCATTCACGTGCCATTGAATTGATCAAGAATGGTGGTCGCAGGGCGCGGCTTGTCCTCAAACGAGGAGATGGATCTGTACCTGAATATGGTAGGTAAACATGTTGCAGTGTTTTCCTCCTTTCTGTAAATTACACTGCTAATGCCAGCATGGAAATCTTAGTATTGTTCCAGCTGTATACACCACAGACTGGAATAAAGCTTTTTATCTGCTTAGTGCTCCACAGGGACATTTTCATGAATGTTATTACTGTAAATGGTACACATTTAACAGAAAGGCACTTTCTGATCCATGAATTTAAAGTGGCCTGTCATAGATTAAGACCAAGACTGAGCTGTCAAATGTTACAGATTAATGAAGCAATGGTTGACACAAGAGTTGTTCAATGATTTATACTGTATAGGATCTGCAGCACAGATGTTTTACAGCTCAAGTAATATTCCCTCCCAAGGGCTGCATGCTCTGCTGATGGATTATTCCTCTCGCACTTTGAGTCATATTGTATTTTTCAGCATTATATTCTGGATTATCTGGGATTTCATTCTGACATTTTCCCTCCTCTCAAATGGTTTTCTGATACTGTAGAAAGTGTAATGTTTTCTTGTTTTTCACAACAAACCCCTTCTTCTCTCTATTAAGATGCACTGTAAAACAGCCTCTCGTCTGTTTTATTTGTTTTCTCCTCTATTCCTCCTTCTTTCTCTCTGATTGTCTCTTGTTGCTGGGCTCTTCCTCCTCTCTCCAGCGATGATGGCTCCTCATCTCGCTGTTGGTACAATGAGGAATGACAAGATGGGAGAGCCCTGTTTCTACCTAATGGGCCAAAATCAGACCACGGTTTGTAGCCAAAAGTCTGTCCCAATCCACACTCCCTGTCATCTTTTTCTTTTCAATTTTATCCACCCTTCCTTCCAGCTCATACCTACCTGAATCCCACTTTGTGTGTGTTTGCGCGCGGGTGTTTACATAGTGTGCATGCTTTATGTCTTGTCATGCCTGTATTAAACTTTACCTTATTTAACTTCTGTGAATCCTTACACGTTAAGACTCTCCCCCGCTGCCAGCCCCACACCAGATATTCTTACTGGGACTAATTTAATGCCACTGCTCATTGCCACATGCTGCTGCCATAGCAACCTGTCTCTAATTTGCCAGACCTACAGCCAAACACACTCTTGTTTTTTTGCTTTTGGTTTGTTCTTCCCAATGATGCACATTGAGTTGCTCACCATTTTGTTTTGAATGATTTCCTAGGTGCCTGCTGTGTCGTTGATAAACCCTGCCCTACACTTGCCGATGTGTTGTACCTGCTGTTGTTGCTGACATCACCTTGTGTCTCAACCCGCAGCCCTATAAAGAAAACATATTGAAGTGATTTATCACTTCAATGCATTTTATGTGTGTAGATGTAAAACAGAATGTTACACATCAATTAGTGTGATTGTGTCTGGGGATATGTACAGCATATGAAAGTGCACATGTATGCATGATAAATCTCTGCATTGACTTTGTCATGTCAATGCAAGAGCTCACATGAACCAACAAGGAAAGTCATGTCTGCTGAGCACAATAAATGTCACGTTGCTGACGTAAAAGTACTCCCCAACCTCATTTCTCTTATAAAATATTTCTAGTCAACAAGTTTCTCCTCCCTTCTCCTCTCCTGTAGACGGCAGCAGTGACGGGCACCCTCCCACACCCGGGGCACAAAACACTCCGGAAGTGAGAATGCTGCCACCTAACAGCAGATATCACACCTCATTGGAGTCCAGTTATCCACCAGACCTTCACAAACCATCACGCCAGGAGGAGGCTGCACGTGGCCAAGACAGGGACAGGAACAGGGACAGGGCTGGGTCAGATCAGATGGACTACCAAGGCCGGCAATTTAACCCCCACCATCATCACACCTGGAATAACAATCACAGTCAAAGTACCCTCAGTCAGCAGTCTCCAGAAAACAGTAACAGCAACAGCGGTGGCAACAAGAAGAGCCGAGGCCGCAAAGTCAAGAAGTCCGAGTCGGAGAGCGGCATCTCTAAACTCCTAAAGACTCTGAGGAAAGACAGCTCGGGGAAGAAGGCTGCAGCCGCCGAGAAACTGAGGGGGCGAGAGCTCTCAAGCAGCAGTTCTACTTTGGACGGGAGGTTTCGTCTGCAGCGCCGCGGCTCCCTTGACCGCTCACCAACCCGAAAGCGCAACTCGTCTCCTGATCGTCGACGGGCCAAGTCGATGGACCGCAGGGCAGAGCGAGCACATCGGGACCGTACACCCGAGAGGGAGTACGATGATGGAGGGTTCCTCGCAGTCACCCCTGACCGCAAGTTCTACGAGCGGAGGCTCCTCAAGGACCCACAGACAGCTGGGCGAGTCAGGGAGACCACAACACCCGAGCGCAGCAACAACAATGGGGATTCCTTGTCTCTTTCCAGGGGCCGTACATATGACAGAGTGACAAAGAACGGCAACCTCCTGAGAGACTCTTCCTCAGAGAGGAGGGAGGAGAGATATCAGATGAACGGGACACCAGAGAGACGATATAGAGTGGAGCGGGACTCTTCCCCTGACAGCAACTACAGCCGGGATGAGCTGAACTATGCAGCAGCACCCAGACTGAAGGACTACTACAGCATGATGAAAAACAATGCTGCACACAACAATGCTGCCTACAACAACACAGGCCATAACAATAACGCAGTAGGCCACAGCCCAAACCAGCTCCCTGAGCCCAAGAGAAGGCTGTACAAAGAGAGCCCCAAAGACCTCAGCATCTAGAGCAGAGCAGAGATCCCCCTCGCCGCTCTCTCCTCTATCTGTGCAAACTATGTACCATACACTGGAATTGGACTTCTGAGGATACTAACTCTTGTGCTTTATTTGGTCGACTGGTTATTGATTGATTTGATTGACTTAACTACTTGTGATCCCACCCAGAGATTCATAAAACAGCAGGAGTACAATCCTTGTATCAGTTCATACTGGTTGTTTTGTCATTGTTAGAGTTATTTTGAACATAACAGAAGTTGTTGTACTACAGTAAAGGTATTGTATGTGCCTGCATATAAAATCAGTGATATTGCTTTTTGTAGGCATTGCTGAATCTAAATATTTGTTCCCTCAGAGGTATGACACATTCTTCCAGTTGTGGTAACTTCTAACTACTAAGCTTGTTTTCAACTTGTTTTTAGATGTCTTTTCCATTCCTCAATTGCTTTACTGAACAAACTATAGCACAAGACACTGATGGTTCACAAGAACTGTCGACAAGAAGGCAAAAATCTAAATTTAAGATCTGATGGTAAAAGTAGAGTGATAATTATATAATGTGATAGTGATAATATATGACTTTTTGCATTTGCTCACTATTTATTTTTAATTTGGCACATATCTTGAGCAAGCTTCATTAAATCTTTAAGGACCAAGGTAGAAGTGCACACTGTACCTGGGAGAAGCATGCTGTACCCTTACTTGTGTTGCATCCTTGAAATGTGTGGCAGCTCACCCTCCTCCTCTCACACCTTCCCGAAAATTAAGAAAAGAAATCAGACAACTCATGTGACAATTGGCAATGGGGTTATTAGTTTCTCCCTTGGAGTAGGAGTATAAAAATAACTTGAATACTATACCCTTTGTTCCTCAGTGTGTACTTGTGTAGCAGGGAAGGAACCTGACTCACTTTCAACTACAGGCAACCAGCTGTTCTGGTAAATTCTCTGTTGTGGGGAAAAGTTATTAAAATTTGTTGTTCATCAAAATTTTAATTTAGAAGAGTTTGCATTATGCCAGAATACCAGCTTGAAGCTGCAATAAAATATGATTAAAAGTTTGAAACAAACAAATGTGTAAATTATCCCTGTGCAAGATGCATGTGTAAATCTAAGTGTAGTTCAACCACTTTATCTGACAGGTCTGAGCGAGAATAATCTATATGGAACATGCACTGTAATCCCACAGTAATTGTTAGCCCTGTCCTCATGGTGATGATACCCACATTTGCGCACCGACCACCTCCTGGGTCCTGACACAAAGAGCTGATGTGGTTTGTTGTTTTGGTAATATATGGAGAGTCCCGGTACAGGAGACGACCAATCTGCCATGCTGAGCCATGCTGTCACGCCACTGGAGTCTGACTGCTGCTTTATAATGTGTTTTATGTGTATTCTCTGTTTTATGTTTCATTAGAGAACTAAAAATATATTGGATAAACCACAACAAATGCATTGTTTGATCACTGTTGTCGCCATGGTACTGTATTAACGAAAAAGAAGAAAAAAAAAAGAAACACATTTAAGAAGTTAACCTGTTGGCCATCACCTGTAAAGAATTTTTCCAATGTAACTATTAGGAACCTGTCAAGGAATAAAATGTTGCCTTTTTCTTGTACAAAAGAGAAATTTATGAACCCTCAGCAGTGAGGAATGTGATATTGTGTTTATATCTCTGAAATGGACCTGATGATTTATGGGAAATATGTTGATTTACTCTGGATCAGGTATGTAAAGAAATTTTAAAATGAAAGACTGTATTTGGTCAATCAGAAACTGTTTGATGGTTTGAATCTCTCTCGATGGTTAGCCTGCCTTTGTATTATAAAGCACTTGTATGCAGTCTGTGTTCTTCAAGCATTAGTTCTTGCAATGTGCTCCGGACATAATGCTGTCTCTGTGTTGATAAAAGCAGTACATGTATATGGGCCAATCTTTTTTATAAAACTATGCATATATAAATACTACATTGTTCATAGCTTTATTTGACCCATGAAGCTATACATAACATTAGTCTAAGTACAAGTAGATGTGGACTTATCCAGCTTCTTTCCTTGAGATGGATTACAATGTATATGTAGCTATCAAAAGAAGTCTGTGAATGCTATTTTTATTATCAAATAAAGTTTTCCATACAAATTCAAAAGGATTTCATATTTCTGCACAGCTGTTTTTCAGTAATGTCTCTGGAGAGGCTTTTGAGATTGCACACTCTTTTTGATCAAATCGCTCTGGTGTGTCAGTTGAGGTCACACTACGTTTTAATATGCAGCTTTGTTTTACTGACGATTGACACTGGAAGAAGAGTTACTACATTTAACAGTGACTGTACACTGGTTCAGTCACTTCCATAAAAGTAATATGAGCTGTCAACTGAATTGCATTCCTTGTCTACTTAGAAAGGCATTTCATTTAATTTCTACAACACAATGGCACAGTACAGTCTCACTGCGCACAACAAAAGCACAGTTCTTGTTTTTCTTTAAATTGTTAGTAAGTTACAGCCAGTGCTTCAATAGCAGAAATCACTGCACTTTGTCCTCTAAAATTGTACAATATAATATAATTGTATAGTAAAAAATCTGGATTATTGTGAACTTTAAGATTATAACTGGTATTTCTTGTAACAAGCTAAATGGCATGTTGTCTGTGTGAAGAATAATTCAAAAGGTTGCCATTTATCCAACATTCTTCAAATACCTTGATTAAAATTTTGAGAGCATGACTGTGCAACCACAGCAAGATGCTTTTCTTTTTTTTTAGTGCTGAATTAAAGCAGTGAGTGATTGATTTGGTTTTTCCTTAAGCTCTCAGCTGGAGCTTGACTTCAGAGTGCTCAGTGAGTATATCTGTATTCCACAAAAGATCCACCGGTATGATGGTTGCTATAGCTACGCTTGAAGGTCATTATGGGAGAGATCCTGAGGTGTTTGTTTTTCTCTAGTGTGGCATACTGCAAAACCAAGAACTGAAGAGGAGGAGCTCACCTCATCAATTGAGCTTGTGTCATTTATCATACTAGTACAACTCATCGTAACGTCTTTCACAGAGTAAACAAAAAAAGCCCAGCCTTCGAGAACTCTAGTAAAACAATGAAGCCATAAACCTGTGTAGCTCTCAAGTGGGTCGATACTCATTAATAAACTACCCCATGATTATCTGAGATATCTATCCACTGTTAGGACTGCAGTAGTCACTAAAGAGTATTGCTGTATTTTGTTTGATAGTACTGCTGACCAGAGAACCTTTGCTCTAAATCTTGTTGTCAACATTCTGAAAAGAGAAGATTCTTTAAAATCTATTCAGAAATGTTGTGCAGTTTTCCAAACTCACTGTTCTTTGACCCCCCATTTAGCTGTATATTACAGATATATTATATAATATTGTATTATATTGCTATATTTAATAGATAATTCATAACACACTACGTTTGTACTACTAATGTAGTAGTACACAGTTGTAAGGACATTTAATGCACAGTACTGGTTAGCAATCATAACTGGTAATACTTACTTTAAACTCCCCCCCAACCTATTTAGTAAACATAAGCAATACATAAACATTTAATAAATAGTTTGTGTTCAATACGATGGAAGTAAAGAGCACAACTGAGGAGAAACTGTCTCCATTTCATAACCTTTGCATCAAGGTGTCTCTTGGTAATACCGGTTTACGTTATCCAATAAGTCTTTGTCTGTATTAACCTTTAATTAATGTGATTAATATTCATCATCAGATGAAGTTGGTGTTGTGTCATGTGTAAATTCATCCCTGATTAATAATGTCATAATCCCTTGGATAGGCCAGGTTCTAAGTACAAGGTGACCTGTGACTGAAATGAGATTACAGTAGCAATGCAGATGCCTCTACAAAAGAAATTCACTCTTCTCCGTTTCTGTATCGTTCTAAGTGTCTGTACCATCAAGTTCGACAGCAGAAGAGCAGTAATCACTAAAAAGCTCTAAAGTAGAAATTGACTCAAGACATAAATGCATTCTGAATAGATCATTCACATTTATTCATTTGATTAAATATACTACAGTCATATGAATTTCGCCACCCAAAGTGTAAGTAAAACATAAACAGGTTGAGTCATTTGCAAAGTGCGATTTATTTTACGTTGCCTTGATTACATGCCTCTACATTCAAAAATAAGCCAGTATCATACATGATCCAACTGTGAAAGATTAACATTTTTCCCCTTTCCTCTGAGGAAAAAAAAAAAAATCTCATTGATAGTTAAGTTGGATATTCTGTACGTACAGGAAAAAACTCTGTAATGGGCTGACCTTTCCTGCAACTGTCTTTAGGTTGAACCAACTCATTTGTAAAAATACAAAAAGGAAGTTATTTCTGTAGACATTAGCCTTCAGTCGTTTCCCGGGGGGAGCAGAAGTCTTCTTCTTGGATAATGGATCATGGAGCCTGTGTTGTTAGCCCTTTTATGCAGGAGACACAGAGCTGGAGGAGACAGAGGAGGCCTCGGTCTTGGAGGCAGTAGATGCTCCCTCCTCCTCCTCGAAGGGATTCTTCCCGCAGCACAAGGTGGTGATCATGCAGTGGCGGAACTGCTTGTTCATGCAGATGTAGATCATTGGGTTGTAGATGGCAGAGCTCTTGGCAAAGAAAGCCGGGAGGGTCATGAAGACTGGTCCGAACTCAGAGCCCTGATGTGTGAAGATCCACCAGGCTACACCAGCATATGGACACCAACATACCAGGAAGCCGATGACCATGATTACGACCATGCGGGTGACTTCCCTCTCAGCCCTCTGGGTGGTCTCAGACTCCTGCTGGGCAGCAGCAGCCTCCTTGACAGCACAGAGCAGACGGCCATAGCAAAAGAACACAACAGTCAGTGGAATGAGGAAGTGGCAGATGAACATGTAGATAACAAAGGACTCATTGTTGAAGCCCTCTGCACGTGTGTAGTAGTCGACTCCACATGAGCACTGCATGCCCTCAGGGATGTAACGAGACCAGCCAACAAGCGGGGGCACGGCACAAGCATTGGCCATCAACCAGGTGAAGCCCAAACCCATGATTGCGTGATTCTCCCCGAAGCGGAAGTTGCTGATGGGCTTGCAGACAACCACCCATCTTTCAATAGCCAGAACAACCAGTGACCAGAGCGAAATCTCACCGCCGAGGGTAGCAAAGAATCCTTCCAGATTGCAGCCAAGGCGTCCTAGGACAAAGTAGCCATGCATAGAGGTGTACATCGTTGTGGTGAATCCTCCAAACACCATGAAGAGGTTAGCCACAGCAAGGTTCAGCAGGATGTAGTTTAGAGGGGTTCGCAGCTTCTTATGTTCCAGGGTGACATACAGGGTGAGGAAGTTGACGGGGAAGCCAAGAAGGATGAGCAGGAACATGTAGGCACCCAGGGCAGCATAAGCTGCTGGGTTGACAAGGTAGTACTGAGGGTATTCATAAGGACTCCGGACAATGCCGGTGGTGTTTACCATAGGGACATAGAAAAATGGTCCCTCCGTGCCGTTCATGGTTGCGGCTTGAGGTTGCGATCAGCCCGTCGGTGGTGTTTCCTCTGGCTGTTCAGGAGAGTGATGGAGAGGGACCTTGCTACAAATGGACCCAGGTCTGGCTTTTAAAGGCACACCTTGGATTATCACTTTCCAAATCCGTCAGCACAAAGTGATTTAGGCCACAGTTAATATCTAATCCAGCCACGACTGCAAACATAACTGACCACTCATCAAGATATTAAGGTTACACCTGCTCATACCGATCACACAGCTACCTGATACCTGCTTATATTAAAGCATAATTACAATATGACAAATGTTTAAATAATTCATAATTTTGTGAACACTGAACTTGAAAAATATTATTGAGAGTGACTTGTTGTGCACAGTTTGCATGTCTCCCCATATTTGTGTGACTTTCTTTCAGGTGCTCCCAACTCCTCAAGTGAAAACATGCAGGTGGAGGGGATTGTAGCCGCAGATTTGCTAATATAAAGATGTGTATTTAAGCAGGAGTATCAGTCTGTTTTAGCTGAATGATGGCAGGTGACCTTTTCAAGGTGACTCTCTGCCTTCTGCTGGGAGACACTCCAGACCCCCCTGACCCTAAGCAGATCTAAGCAGGTAAAGGTGATGAACTAATGTAAATTCATTTCATGATCTGTAACCCTAAAACCTTAGTCTAATCTATGAATGTATAGTAGAACATTTTTTTAAAACTAAAACATCAAGGGTAACTTTTATTCTAAAAATATATTAATTAAAGTCATGTGGTTTTAGTCATTCTGACAACATTTTGTGATATATCTGAAAACAAGCGCGTAATTTGGACCACTTTAGTTAGGGTGGTTACAGGTGGATTAGAAAAGTATGTATGAATTCCATTTTGTACATAAAACCAAAATCAGTCTTATATACTGGACTACAGTTTACCTGTCTGACAAACAAATAATAGTCTGCCTGAAGATAAATTACTCACAAGTCAGGCTGCAACTACAACGGTTCTTTTCATTATCAATTGATCTGCTAGTTATTTTCCTGATCAATGTTTAATTGTTTAGTTTCAGTATAACACATTTGAAAAAATTGTGAAAAAATGCAGTTATGTCTTCAATTTGCTTGTTTTAACCAAAATGATAGTCCAAGACCAAAAGATATTCACTTTACTGTCAGATATGGCATAGAAATGTGGCAAATCTTCCAACCACAATCAAATGTTTGCTATTTGTGCTTGTTAAGTGGCTGAAATTATTTGATTATCAAAATAGCTGCTGATTAATTTTCTGTCGATTGACTAATTGTTAAATCAACAAGTCATTGCAGCTCTACATCCGTTTTTTTATAGTATAATTCTTACAACAAAGAATGCCTCATGGATTTATGAAGTAACAACCTAGTGCTTCTATGATTATTTCTAAAAGATGTTAAAATGAGGGGTAGGGCAAGAGAGAGCATACATAATTTGAAATCACTTTAGCCAGTACTTCATTTCATTTTTTCGGAACCTAAAAATCTCTCAATCAAAACAGCAGCAGAAAATAACAGGGCATGAACATTTCTTTAAAATATATAACATGTATCTTGTATTAATGTGTGGTAAGTGGTTAATTTTTTGTACTACACTGAATGCAGAGCTGAGGCAGTGGTGTTGCTGAGTGGTGGACCATCTTAGCAGTTGGTAAAGAGCTCAGCACTTTCCTAATGGGTGTTGTATTAAAGAGATTTGGGGCTTATGGACGTGTTACTCTCACAGGCCAGTAATGGATTTAATGTCGTAGAGGGTCATTCTCACTCAGCCGGAAGTTGCTGTCTTCAGATGTGATACCTTATTTCAGTCCTTCTTTCTTCCTTTTTTTTTTTTCTTTTTGTGTGTGTGTGTGGGGGGGGGGGTATGTTCATGAATGGGTAGCATGTCACAAAAAAACGACACTGTATGAACTACAAACAAACCATAGAGCATTTGTATGTAAGCAACAAGGCCAGTTTGAGGGCCAATTATGGCGTCAGTCAGTTTTACATCAGTAATTGTAATTTACAAGTATGCTTAAATGCTTTGTAAATTTGTTTTATTACTATAGTGTGGCCAGGACACTCATTGGACAGGCCAGACAAGGAGATATTGGCTGAATGGTATACAATTTTCCTCGATGTTGGAGGAAGTGTGAAAGAGTCAACGCTATGCATTTGGTGTTTTATTACTTCAGTAAAACTTATTTACTATTGTAAACAATAGTTCTGCACAAATAAAATAGGAAACTATATTCTCGCTTGTCACAAAATCTTCGAATCTTCGAAAATCTGCATGGATGTCAAGTCGCAGTTGCAGAAGTGCAGGAGTACAAGGAGCAAAAATCTAAGTGTATTTTCAGAAATCATTCAGAAAAAATTTTGAAAATCATCTCTGTTTGAAGTTTCTTTTAGGCATGGGGTCACCTGTAGGTTTGATCCCGGGGGTTAAGTAATGATTAGGTTAATAATTAGGGTTCTGCTACTTTTTAGTACAAAATTGTCAGAACAAACTTGTGGTGTTGTCAGCAGGATCACCCGTGAGGTGACATTCGGGACTCAGCGCTGCGGGTTTTAAGTCTGATCAGTTGGAGTCAGGGACTCCAAAACCCCGAACCTCCCTATCAAAGTCGGTAGAGAAGTGAGGGACCTGGCACATGAGGACCGCCACCCACTCACTGGCGTGATCCAGAGAACTTTTTCTGGCACACAACCTTGTCTTTCTGGTGAGTAAATTCGGAAACGGTAAACGATCCTCACCACCTGGGGTGTGTTGTGATAGACGTATTAACAGGGCAGGTTTTTGGAAACCGCTGTAGGATCAAGGAAGCTTGGGGTCTGGGACCCAGGGGGGGCAGGTTTTGGAAACCGTTGTAGATTCTGGGACTCATTGGTACAGCCCCTGTGCACATTAATAAAGCTTTGAATGTTACCATCAACGATCATTTAGTTTTAGGTTTGCAGTACTAAGAACGCAGGGGGTTAGAATAGGAAACCAACAGTAAATATCTACGCTTGATTAGTTGAAGTGGTAATGATTAAAAATAAAATCCAAGGTCCTTACAAATCCACCTAAAGAGAAGAAGAAACTAAAAATCCAAAACTATTTTTTTCTCTATTCTTCTTATCCTTTTCCTTTTCGACAATGGGTTCCAACAGCAGTAAAGAAAAAGCATCTGAAAATGTACCTCTGATGTGTTCTCCCAATATTCGGTTTATGATCACAAAATATGGTGAACAAAGAACTGACCAAATTAAAATCTGGGTTCAGGAGTGTGGGTTCCCATGTACTGGCAGTTTAGCCTAAACCAGTTAGAACACTTGAGAGTCCAACTAACAGCAAAGGAAAAAAGTCAGTCAGACAAAGCAAAAGGAAAAAGGAAAACTGTTTAAAGCAAATTGGGAAGCTTTTGATTGTTGGCTCACTGAAGCCAACATCAGGGATAGAAAACAAAAGGCAGGGAAAGCTACACTAACCTCTGCATCTCAGTGCCTCAAACTAGATCCTGATCTGGGATCGGCTCCGTCTAGAAGACAGCCAGCACCAGCTGCGGACCGAGGAGGAGCAGCCAGCGCTACGGAAACAACTACAGCCACAGCCCAAGCCTCACCATCAAGGCCTGAGAAACCAATACTTCAACCGAGAGGGGAAAAAGAGAGACTTCCACCTTATGCTACCAAGTATTGCCCACTGCACACCTCTCCTCCACGGGATGTGCACACAGCACGACAAGCCACCATTTTCAATTCAACAGACTACACAAAAGACAAAGTCACATAGACGCCTGAGGCAGTAAAAGCCTTTGTGGACTTGAAACTGGCATTATAATCTCCTCCGACATTAGGCCTTCCAGATTGCACCAAACCATTCACACAGACTGTTGACGAATGGGGTGGGTACTTGACACAAGACCATGGGGGACGACAGAGACCTGTAGCCTATTTCTTGTCAAAACTTGACTCAGTTGCTGCAGGACTTTCTACATGCCTTAGAACTGTGGCAGCTGCTGAAAAAGCTGTGATAGCGTCACGTGACATTGTAGGCTATGCTAATCTCACTCTACTGGTACCACACGCTGTTTCAATGATTTTGCTTGAACAGAAAACTTCTCACCTGTCAACAGCAAGGTGGCTCTGATATAACACCATTCTGCGTGACATGCCTAACATCACTGTTAAAAGATGCAATGTTCTTAACCCTGCAACTTTTCTTCCTACACCAGATGATGGACAACTGCACAACTGCGTGGCAGTCATAAATGAAGCTTGCTCCCCCAGGCCTGTTTGTGGACGATTCAGCCTCGAGAAACTCAACAACCGGTAAAAACCAAGTGGGCTTTGCTGTTACAACACTACATGACACAATTGTTGTACAGCCACTCCCCTCAAATTATTCTGCTCAAGCGGCAGAATTGGTTGCACTGACAGAAGCATGCAAACCTGCTTCTGATAAAACTGTCAACATATACACTGACAGCAGATATGCGTGGGGAGTGGTGCATGATTTTCGCCATCTTTGGGCCAATAGGGATTTTTTAACTTCCAAAGGCAAACCCTGAATCAATCTGAATAAATAAATGAATCAGCAACTTTTTAATTGTTTCAGTCATTTTTCAGCTTCACAAACATGAGGACTTTAATTGTCATATATCAAATATCTTTGGGTTTTGGACTATTATTTGGACTGAACAATTCTAATACACTCCAGGCTTCGGGATGTTGTGCCTGGTGTGTTTCACTAGTTAATATTTAACTGAGGAAATAATCAGCAGATGAAACCGAGAATGAAAATAATTAGCAGTGGCAGCCCAAGTCTAACATTGTACATGTAGCTCTAAACAGTAAAACGTATCATTTTAATACATAGATAATATAAGTCTGGTACTGAGTGTATAAATAACTAATAACTAAGACTGTGCATAGATATACCAGTGTTATAGTAAAATACTTCATTGTTGTGCAATACTATTCTTAAGTTAAACTAAAGCCATTCAAACTGTAAATAATTAGTTAAAGACAAAAATGACTGGAGCCAGCAGGAGAGAGTTGAGAGCTACAATCTGTACACCTGATATTCATCCACATGCTGCAAAGGGTTTACAAATCCAGGAGGAGATCAGCATTGACCTGTTGCTGAGCTGCCAAGTCTCTCCACTCTGCTGTGGCAGATCTGTAGGTGTTTTGCTGCCCTCTTCAGGAAGCTAAAATAAGTACAACTTAAAACAAATCCAAAGGTCTCTTGTCACTGCGACCAGAAAATCATCAACCAAAAGTCTGATATTACATTGATTCAGAGTATTTTTTAAAAACCACAATCACTGGGTGTTCACTTGGTGGAAACTGTTTTGTTACAGTGGTGGAAAGTAACATTTGCTGAAGTACTGTTCTTCAGTATATTTCTGAGGTGCTTGTCTATATTTGAGTATTTCCATGTTCTGCTACTTTCTGCTGTTACTCCTCTATGATTCAGGGGAAAACATGTAAGTTTTCACTAAACTGAACCTCTTAAGCGTAACCTCCCTAAAAACAAAGTTAATCATTTTCTATCTGATACTTTGTTGTCTTGGTTTCCCTCATTAAGCAGGAACCCAATGGGATTTCTTTTTTTTGACGTACTTGTGAACTATGGACGTAATGAACCAGCTACATGATCCACCCTAATGTCCCAAAGAAGAAAAGCTTTGTCTTAGTCTCTTGTGTATAAACAATGGTGTTGGCCATGGTTATGGTTTTTCTGTTTGTAGAACTGGCTGATTTCTACTGAACTCCCTTTCAATGATGTTAAACTGAAAATGGACAGCACTGTAGCATCCACCTTGAGTTCAAGATGCCTCAGACAAGGACCTTTCTAATGAATAATACACAAAGATTCAGCCTTATCCGCATGAATAGTGCATGACCTTCTCTCCAAAGAGAAACACAGATAAGCACAGGAGATGTACTGTTACTGCCTGGAGGTGTGCTAATGTGTAAAGCACACATGGTCTGGAGGAAACACTGTTTAAATTTTTATCTACACCATATGAGAATAGTGCTGAATTCAGATTTTATATAGTAAATGATGAGTTGCTGCATTGTTACTAAACTCTGTCTGTTTATCTTGTGTTTTCTAAGATTTAGGTGTATATCTCAGAAGATCCAGTGTTTCCCTCATTAGTTCTATGGTTGTCAATACATATAGTCTCCCCCTAGTCTAGTCAATCTTTTATGTTACGTATATATTCCAAATAAAACTAAGTATGTTCAAACAGCCACTGCTTCACTGTCTGACTTCAGCTTTTTTGTGTGTTGTTGTTGCATTTGAAGATGACTGTGGTTTTTAGAGGACAAATGTGTGGGAAGAGTGTGATGCTCTCTCACTCTGCCCACAGGAACTCTCTTGCTGAGTGACCGGTAGAGAGGAGGGAACACTGTGACCAGGACATGGCACATTCCACACCACCAGCTCCCACATACATTTCACACTGAGGCTTATACATCATCAGGCCCGTAACAGCAAAAATAACATCGGCTGGTGTCGAGGATGTCAAGATTCGCTTTGTAGTTTCACTGTCCAAACAATAAAAACTCAGCGCTTAAAATAATCTTTGTGGCTGTTTGGTTAACTAACTCCAGATTACTTTCATTACTGATTTATCTTTTCAGGATTTGGTGCTTTTCCTTATCTTACATGTTAGTTCACTGAAACTCTCTGGTGTTCGGACTGTTTCATTTTATAGACAAAATGATGGAAAATTATCGATTAAACAAAAAAACTCAAAATTGTGTGTGTGTCACAGCCAGGACCTTGTGTGATTGATAAAGAGAAGCAGAGGTCCCATGATTCGAGTATTCAATTGAGTACTTGTTTTGTCAAAATTATGGAATTTTTTTGATGATCAGGTCATTGTAGACTTATTGTTTCAGCATTCATTTTCTTCTCAGTAATTATCTGGGGCTCTGCTGATGGCTGATGGGTTGGCCTACATATAATCACACACAAATTCCACACTAAAAAGCAACACTCCAGTGGATATAGTATATCATAAACATTATAATATCCTCCCATTTCAAGACCCACCTTTCCCTGCCGTTCAAAGCTAAAAACAGGTCTGTAAATCAATCAAAGCTTCAGATAAAGGCAGTGGACTGGAAATCTCTGGTGTTTCACATGCCTCAGGATGTTTACCAGCAGTGGGAGCTGTTAAGCTTCACTGTACTGCCTGACATGAAATCATTCACATTCTGCATTATTATTGATTCAGCAATCGACTGAAGCAATATTTGCATCTTGTTGCTGAATTATTAGCACCCTTTCAGGCCGGGAGTATTTGATACTGCCAAGCTTTTTAATACATTATTTGTAACAGCAGAGCTTCTCTCAAATCCTGGTGCAATCGCAGCTGATGCATGTCCATGTTGCTTTAACTAAATCGATGTCTTTTGCACCATCACTGCTATTAGTACGTGGAGGGGGATGTGTCAGCTCTTTCAGCACACAGTAATATATGTCAGATGGACCTCTCAGGCTCCCCTCTTATCAAAGACTGCTATTTGTCAGGAATAGCATCCGGGCCCATTGAGTCACCGTAAAGTGCACAGAAGATGAGGTCAGAGGTGGTGTCACAGCTTCATTCACTGGAGACCTGCAGGAAACCAAATCATGCTGCATCAACACCATCCACTCTCATCTGAAAGAATCAGGGGATGATGTATTGTGAGACTGGTTTGTCAGGTGTGCGAACAAGATTTCTGCTTGGACTTGTGTTGTTCGCATTTACATATGACTACTGATCCCTGGAGTGCAATCAAATGTACAGCAGCTAAAACCTGCGTGTGACTCTTCAGAAGAAAGGGTACATAACCACCCCTCATGTGTTTTAAAAGCTACGATTATTGTGAAAAATGAAAAGAAATCAGCAAACTGATGAGGCGCTTACAGTACTTCCCTCTGCTCAGTCATAAGTATTAACAGCAAGCAGTAAGTCTCTCTCTCTTCTTTCACTCTATCACCATCCTCCGATTAGCCTTGATGTTGCCTCTCTTCCTCTCTGTCTCTTTATGGTCTCTTTCAAGTGCACACATACACACACACATAACATTCTGTCTGCGGTGACGTTTCTGTGACTCCATCTTACCGCCCATTGTTCATGTTTGACAACTGCAAAGAAATTAGCAGTCTTTGGCATAATTCATCATCTTTCAATCGACTGGTTGCTAAGGTGATGAATCCACGGTGTATGTGCAGAGTGCTGAAATCCTGTGGAGTGTGTGGAAAGCGGTGTCCTCACTTTGACACACATACACACACACTGACTATGCAGTGGAAGCGGGACTAAACCGTCGGGCTGAGCTGGGTTCTTTCTTCTCCTGTCTGCTGGTTTTAGGGTTTAGAGAAAGAAGACCCAGATGCTGCTGGTTAAACCTCTCACTGTGCACACAAATGTCACTCTCATCAGTAGACACATCCACACACACACACACACACACACACGACACCTCCCACGCTCTCATCTGCACACGATCACACAACAACCCCTTCAAAGCCACACATATTCATCAGCACTCTCTAAACTCCTTTTATCATATCTCATCATTCATATGCTAAACAGCCACACAGATTTTGGGGTTGTAAACTAGAGCGCGGCAGCCAGAAAGGTGAACACCCGGGTCCGGCTTGATCCCAGCGTGTTGCTTTTGTTACCCTGTTAAGGGGCAACTTTGTCGATTTCCAAGCTGAATCTATCTAATGCGGTACACACATGTAGCCAAGTAGCCAGAATTGACTTAAATCCAATATTTCTGATTGCCAAAACTCTGGTCATGACTGTTCTGACTGTGCCCAAACCAGCGAAGCCACAGTAACCTGAGCAAACATGATATTGATCTATGAAGATATATATTCAAAAATGTGACGGATCCACCTAGCATTTGGTCTGTAGTTGTCAAATAAATCCTGACCCATGCCTTATGAGGATTTGATGCTTTTTGTAAACTGAATATCTTCCAACTATTGGTCAGACAAGACATTTGAAGTTATCACTGTGGGCTCTTTCATTTCATAGACAAGCGTTTAATTGAGAAAATAACCGGCAAATGAATCAAAGATGAAGATAAAGGTTTACATGATGCCCTACATCCCTTAAATCTGTTTTGTTACATAAAAATGCTTATTTTTGGTATGTCTACACTTGTAATTCCTTACTAATCCACTTACAAATACACAGATAACAATATATTTGCAACACACTGATATCAGTCAAATTTTTTGTTTCACTCTAAAGGCAACTTTTGAAAAACAGTCTGTAGTTTCACCTGTAAAAAATACTGTTTCTATAGGTCAGACTGGCATAGGGCCCTACGAAATCTGCTTAAATTTTTTCCTGATTCCATTGTATTTGTCACAAATTTCATCCAAATCAGAATCAGAATTACTTTATTGATCCCCGAGGGGAAATTGTTTTTGTTAACCCTAACTCTAACCCATGTTTTCCGTTTAGATTTTTCTGAATTCTGTGTTTCACAATTTAAGTGCAATTTGTAATCACAAGGCATGTCTAATCATGTGGTGAATGAATACAATTTCAACAATTACATAACATCAGAATTTAATGTACATCAGTGAATTTGATGTAACACAACACTGCAGTATTTTTTATTGTACGAATCTTCTGCAGGACAGCCTCCATCATGGGGCTCTACTGACGTAACATCCCCAATCCTGACAGTTGTAGGCCTGCTACTCTTGAACTAAACGTCTTCCAAACCATATCATCTTTTCACTATAATTAGAACCTAATTATACAACAGATGCATCTACCACTGCCATCAGCGACTGGCATCTAACTGCTTCCAAATGCAAGACACACAACAACAGTTGGATGCGTTATTATTTAACTCCTTCTATGCATGCATAATGTTTTCTTCCTGACATACTGTTTTGACATTATCAGAATTTGGACTGACAATAGACACAGAATGTGCCATCTTGTGTGCCCATTGCACAAACCACATTATTTTCACATGCAGCTTGACCATTCAGATGCATAAGGCTACAGACAAATTTAGCTTATTTATTGCTTATTAGGTGTATCATAGCTATTATGTGCCTTTCTGGTAGCACAAGGGTGGACCTCACCCTTTTTACTTGTCCTATTGAAGGTGCCTTGTCAGATTGTTTATTCATTCTGCAGCCTTGTCAAGAGGAACACAGCTCAAAGCATGATGACGCTGTTTTGTGTTTCATTTCTAGACATCACAGGTCAAAAGAAATGGGGGCTTTGTCAAGTGAGGGCCATGAATAATATTTAAACACAGAGAGTGTTTGAAGCTGGACCATGCTCATCTGTGTAGGTGCATTAATATTAATTATATGTGTTTGTGCCCTTCATGAATGGAGCAGTAATCCATTATGAGCACTAGTCATCTACAAGATTATCTTTAGTTCAAAACGAAATTCTTATTGAAGCATGACTGTTAGAGCCATTCACCACTACCGATTTCCAGTTTTCCACCACAGATTAGTTTTGGTGAACTAGCAAGCTGGTAAGTTTTGCAGACATTAATCATTGCGCTCACAATGTGGCGTGAATAGTGGAAAGTGGGCGAAGATGAAAGCATTTAACCAGGGTATGCATCAGTGAAGCTGCCGCCCCATATTTGTCAAGTGTGTCTGTAATTTAGAGGAAGTGAAGGGGAGATAGAGTTTCAAAAATGTCAGAGAATTAACACAATTTCCAATTAAGGCTTTCATTTCCTTAATGAGAGGGAGGGACTAGTGCAGATTCAGAGACAGCTCAGCAGATGATGGATTGGGCTCCTGAGGGGTATGACTGGGGAATAGGCTACAAAGGCTTTACACCCCATCTGCTTGGCAACCTGATTTGACTCCTACATAGAAGACATGCCATTACATTCACTTGACTTATGAATAAAATGTTTTAAAGAAGCATTTTCCTGTAGGTATGTGTGAAAATTAAGTGTTACACTGTTCTAAATACCAGAGATAACACTAGAAATGATCAAGCCCTCTTTACACGTCAAGAGGATTTGTATTTTGCTAATTCAGTGTTATAAAACACTCCGGAATATCTCTCAAGGCTAGAAAGACTGAGAGCTAGTCATGCAGACTGCCTTGCAGAAGCTGCAGACCTACATATCAAACATATGACTGTTGGACACAAGATGGCTTTTCAGTGTAGTAGGAGACAATAAGTAAGTAAGTTGAATATTGGACCAGAGTTGGCTTCCAAACTAGTTGTAATGTCACAAATCACGATTGTAGGCCCGTCTCTTTAAACCTGCATTTTCAATGAGCACTGACAAAGTTTCTGCTTTGAGCAGACAAATGTAAAAAAAAAAAACCTTTTAGTGCCAAGCTAGAAGAAAGAAAATTGAGTGGAGGGGTACTTGTGTCATACATTCACTGGTATTTCTTGCCTTGTGTATTACATATATGCCATATCTCATCTCAGTGATACATGGCTGCTGAGTTCTATTTTGTAACCCTCTGCATTTTCTGCTGCTTGAATGCTGAGAGGAGCATCCTTTTTTTCCCCATGAAATACAAATATAAAGCCATTTGTAGCTATAAATGGTCCACTCTCCTTTGACGCAAATGTTCCTGAATTATTAATTCCTGCTGCATGTTGACAGGGAACACAGCCAAATGTAAAAATCAAACACCGTGACAGTTTAAGAATATTGAAACGATGTTTACATTTAGTAAAACCAATCAGTACGCTGTACGAACAAAAATCTGTGTGCAGAGCAGGAGGTGTTAATTCTGCATTTTCCACAAGACAGATTAACGTTTCCAACCATTTTTGCCAGACAATGAAAGCAAAGAGCTGTATGAACACATGCACACGTTACATGTGTTTGAATCACAATCCCTGCCTTTAGGAGATGCTGATTATTTCTAACAAGGATGGATGTAGTTTTCATTTTTAACTTCTCTCTGCCTGCCTTCAAAATGTGCTTTGCAGAACATCCAATGTGCTTACAATGTTTTGGCTAATTAAAGCTGGATCAGATGAATATTTATTGCGAATCAGTCTGCGTCTTTGTGTGAGTTTGTGCATGTATGTGAACTGACAGACTCCCTGGTCATAAATGAAGGCTGCATAGTATCTTGTGATGTTTGGCATATTTATGTGCATCCACTGTTAAAATGGTTAAGCCTGCTATTTTAGGCCCAATGCATAAAATAATGCACTGTGCACATGCATGCTCCCATCTTTCTCACTACCTCACATTTAAACACACACAATTGTGCCACTTCTGTCTCATCCTACTCGCTTACTTAACGACACAGCCCATATTAGATAATTCCTCTTAAATGATGTTTCCAAAAATATGATAGGACCAGAAGTAATCCCTGCAAGGCTTGGAAGAGAAATGAATAACCCAAATGCTACATGATCATCCAGTACTTAGTTGCGTAAGTGTTGGTGCTCTCGAACACAGAGTGGTTAGGTACTGCCGTCCTTCACCCTTGCTCTCTTGAATCTTGTGATTCTGCTGCTGCACAGTTCAATCTCTGTATTTTCTAATCTGTTTGTTGCTTGTCTAGGAAGCTGCTGGCATCCCCAAAGCTCTGTGCTAATCCAGGAGACAGAGCTCCTCACTGTCTGGTAAAATGACAGTGTCTTACAGATCATGGCCAAACAGTGTGCTCATGTCTGCTGAGCTTGGGGTCTTAGTGAGTACCAGTCTGCACAGTTTAATATTCCAGACACCCACCATATGAGCTCTCGCCAGTAACACAACCTTCATTCAGGCCTTGCTCTGGCCTTGTCCTGGCTTTCCACAGGCCTGCATCAACCAACGGCAGGTTTGTGTATCATGTTCGATGAGTAAAAGTCTTACTGTTTGTTTTGTTCCAGCAAATATGAAACAAAGATGGAGCAACTGATTTTGACTACATGCGGCTCAAAAGTGTTTGGCAGAGGAACACAGCAAAGGCGCTGTGATAAATCATGAGACCTGAGAACATAAAACACAGCACAGCGATCCCTATGTTCCTTCATCTATTTTTTCATGCCAGTTAATTCGATGCGTATCACATCCATCTGATGTAGCTCATTTCATTCATTGTATATTTCAAAAAGAGGAAGAAAAGAGGACCAACTGCTAGCTGGTCCCAAGACCACTCTTTAATGTCTGTCTTGGCACAAATGCAAACCTCTTCGACAGCAATAGAGGCAAATGTACAAGTATTGTAACCTCGAATGACAAATTCTCCTTTGCTAAATGTTTATGCTTCTTTTCACTGTACAGTTGGGAAGGTCTCTGGAGCAAGCATGTTTTAGAAATTCATCTGAAAGGGTTTATCTCCACTTAAGCCATTCCCTGTGGTGGTAGCCGCCTGTGGTAGTACAGTCCTTTGATGTCAGCTAGCACAAAATAAAACATTTATTCAGCAACTGTACATTAAAATTTGTTTTTGGGTCCTCTAAACTGATGCTAAGAGATGCTGATATGCATGAGAGAAGAGAGAAGAGAGAGAGACAGGGAGAGTTTCAGTCTAAGCTGAAATTACTTTGGCTGATCTGTGGCTGCTAACAGCAAATTTGCAGCTCTGGTTGTAAAATGTAATACACTTAAATTAGTATATGTTATACAAAAAGTTCTGAACAGTGAACTAACTGCAGTGCTAACAAAAATACATGAATTTACCACAGTGGAGTCTGCATGGAAATCGCGACTGCAAATGTTGAAAGCCTGGCAATTCCATTCCTATTGATGTGTCCATAGGCAAAGGACTAACTATTCTTAAGCGGTTGGTGATATGGATTAAGTCCTCTGTTTGATTTTAATTCAATAGAGAAGCTATTATGGATATAATAACAAGAAAGGCATGTCTGTTTTTGGCTCTTCCAGAAAACTAAGTCAAGGTACTTCATCCCATTAATGCCAAAACCATAAAATCCAATACTGCCATAAACCAGGCAAGCTTGGCCGCAATGACCTAATACAAGCAGAGATGTTAAAGGGAGACACAGCTAGATACGGTAAATTATCTATCTGTTGACACAGTTTTTTTAATCTGATGGTACATATTGTCATATAGCTTGACTATATATATATCATGAACACAATAAACGTCTCAGTAGAACAGCCCTATAAAAAAGCACAATGCTATTAAACTAAAAAGAGATGACCACATGACTAACAAAGACACTGAAGACCATGGACAACACAGTAGGCGGCAAATGCGTAAACACAGCTAATAACACACAAAGCAACACAAATCCATAGCAATACAGAGCATCATCAAAGCAAACAACATATAAACAGCATCAATTGAAAAGCAGGTGTATGTCAGTATTCAGAGAGATGATTGCAGTTTGTGTTATAGTGAACACACACACACACACATACACACTAAGAGCGGTGGGAAATAAGATTAACATAGGACTACAGATAAACTTAAATTTGTTGATGAATGAACCCGATAAACTAAGTTTTGCTGATGCGTCCTTTGAGACGAACAAGCAGAAATGTCACTTCCGGCCACCATCTTAGTTTCATAAAGTTATAGCTCAAATATGTAAACAGGTTAAAAATTATATGTACTGTTCTCCCCTCGGAATATTTTTGTTCCGGCTAAGTGAAAGTGTGTTTAAGGAATGTGTAAATGTCTTCAAAACGACAAGAAACTGTGCCAAACACTCGTTACAACGGATACAAACAAATCACGTAATGTTACGCGGTAACGTTGGACTCACCGCTCGGCGTATTCTTGCTAGCACCTGGTCTCCTTCTCCCCCTCATCCGTCGGTGACGACGAGGCAGGAAGAAATAATCCCATTTATGAAGTTTGGAAACTTTGTGCGCCTTGTTTAGCCTTTTATTTCCACTTTTTCAACTGGACGTTTACACTTGCGCTGCGACTGTTTTGAAATACACGCCCACTGTTTTCAAAACAGTTTTACGCGCTAGAACCGCGGATTCAATTTGAGCGTTTGATCTGTGCATGTTAATCTCCCCGCCGGGCGGTGCAACCTACATTTGCCATGGTACCGTCCTCAATCTTAACCGTTTTGCTTTGTTTTGTTTTGTTTTTTTTGCTTGTTTTTTGTCTGTATTTTGGCTAACAAGCGTCATATTATTTTAATTTTAATAAGTCTGAGTTCATTCCATTCACCAGCTATTTCAGGGCTTTAAACCACATCTGGCAACTAAGTAAAAGCACCATTGCGAAAATACTCCACTACAAGTCCTGTATTCACAACCTTGCTTAAGTAAGTAAAAGTAGCCCTGAATATTGTTAGGAAATTTTACTTAAAATATTAAATGCCAAGTACTTAAAATGAAAAGGGATATGGAAGGAAGGATATGAAAAATGGCAATGTAAAAAGTAACTTGTAGCTAAAGCAGTCAGACAGATGTAATGGAGTAAAAATGTTTGTCTCTGATGTGGTGAGGTATAGAGAGGTATAAAGTTAGAAGTATAAAGTCAGAGTACCTTGAATTTGTCCTTAAGCACAGTACTTGAGTAAATGTACTTAGTTACATCCCACCACTGCACATATGGGAGATCATAACCTGTATCTCTGATTACTCCTGTCAATGACTTTTACCCTCATCCCCTGTGATACTGTGACCAGTTTTTTTTTTTGCAGAGGGGTTAACATAATGTAAAGAGCGTAGAGCGTTTCCACCTTTTATTGGATATCTTACAAGATGAGTGAGAGCATGTGGTTAATCCTGCCTGTATAAATTGCAGCTCTTTATCCTTCCCAAAAAAGGAAATTGTAATCAAATTCAGAAAGGGGTATGATTGAGACATCCCATTTGGCAGAGAATGGGACTGACTGAGCTTTTCCCCCGTCGACGGTATCATGTGATCCTTCCACCCTGGATCTAACAATGTTAGGGTGACCTGCCCCTCCTGTATGATGAGGTAACGTCCTACTGAAGCTGTTAATCCATGACAGTCATGGACAGCCTCAGAGCGGACAGAAATAGAAATGCAAATGGCGATGGTTTCATAACATCTCATATAGAAATCATTATCTTGATGTTTACCTTCATGTACCACATCCTTTCATGCAGCATAGTGCAGGAAACATATCCAAATGGGTTTTCATGGGTTTTCACTTCAGCAAGCTTAATTATTATCCGATTTGATAGCTGAAAATTGGTTCATTGAACATGCGGGATGCTTCCATTGTATCAAGGCCATATCATTTATTGAGCGCTGTGATGTACAGAGATTTTTTGTTTCTTTTTTTATTAGATATCATACCACAGAGGGGGTTTAGAGGGGTTGGAGTTGCACTCTCTAAACACATACTGCATATGAGACCCAATTAGAGGTGATTTACTGCCCTCACAAAACAGGTGATTGGCTGATAAAATAAGCAATCTGATCCCCAGATGTGACTTTCTCTTTTACTTTGCAGCACAGAGAATTTATTCAGCATCACTTTGTAGTTTTTTTTTTGGCAGTTTGTTGGGCTAATTTGTGCATTTATAGATTAAAGGTTTTGTAGCTTTGCTTTTATTAGATCTACTACAGCAGTAAAGGCCAGAGATGAGAGAGGGGGGGACAGATAAACATTTAATAGTCCCCCGTGTGGCATCTTGTGAAAATGGTAACAGATAGGTGGGATTAGAGGGCAGACTGCACACAGTGCCCATGTGGTTCCCATCTCATCTATTCAACATGTTGTCATTAAGTGTCTTATCTAATTACTTCCACTCAAAGTGGATGTGGCAGATCCAGTAGGCTCGTCCTCTGGGCTTCACACTGTTGATGTAATTCCTTGGTGCTAAATGCAAAGGGGCTCATGTTCACAGATCATGTTATACTGTATGCTTGCAAAAATTATTAGCTGCAAAATAGTGGCAATAGATTTCTGTTTATAGACACAGGATCTCGTGCAGGAAAGATGCACGTTCAGTTCATTCTTAATCATTTGCTTTTGTCTTATTTCAGTGGAGATTAAAAGATCAAATAGCTGCAGTTAGACCGAGTCTTTTGAAATGCAACAGATGGAAAGCAGCACGGGATGAAACGGGGATGGCTTCTGAAAGAAAAAACAGCCGGAGACCTTGACTTTCATTCCTGCGCTATTCATTTTCATTTCATCTTCCTTGAATGAGAGATCGGCGCATAACTGTTTCTTTTTTGCTCCCATGAAAAAGCCAAAGTCTCACAGATAACTGAGATTTTCAAGCTGGGGATAATAAACACATCACGGCACAGTATAAACTGCCTGTTCAGTGCCTTGCATGTATTTTGCTACACACTTATTGTGAAACTGCATTTTCACCCATTGTGTGCTCCTGCGGAGTATTGTGCACATTTGCTTGTGGATGTGCACACACATATCTGTATTGTGACTGTCTTTCAGTTGAGTCTTCTTTTTTGACAGGAGAAAAAATGGCAGCTGAGTACCCGGGGAGTTGTGATAAAGAACGCTAACATATAAAGATGTCTCCTGGTTGACACTTTCTCCTCTACAACGTTATAACATGGAGTCCCTCTGGAGGAGGGCTGTTTATCACTCAGGGACTTTAAAGGGAACAGGTGTACATGGGAGGATGTGGAGGAGATGGATGTGAATAGATTGAAAATGGCTGACAGACGTGGAAATGGGCAGAGAGGGAGACGGATGTTTATAGAGCAAGGAGAAGAAAGCATGTTTCAGCATGGCTTTCTTTTTCGGGGGGGGGGGCATAAACCTGTTATTAAAGTTTTTGCTCGTGATGATACACTGTGCGTCCAGGCTTTTAGCACAAACAGCAAACTAATTCTACCTAAATCTTGTTTTTGAATTGTATGGTGTGATCCAAATGCTTTTTCTGGCCCATGAAAGTGGATTATCTGTGCTGCGTGACTCTCCTCCTCCTGTATTGTGGCTGTGCAGTTGTGCATTGAGCCACCAGGGAATCAATGGCTCATCTCCTGAAAGCCCTTAGCAGTCTCATGACTGACTAGTTATGACCAAGTGTTAATCCCTTAGTTGCCCTCATTCAGACAAGATCCTCACTAGCCTTAAATGTAACACTAAACCAATTGTAAGACAGAATATTTTGTATACCGTTCACTTAAACATGAAAGGTACAGAGGCTTAATTTACAAAATACTTCATCTTAATTCATCTACACATGAAAAAAAAATAGCAGCACAAAAACAGTTGCTTTGCAACATTTACCACTGTGAATAGTCAAATCCCTGCAGTCTGAGTGTAATTAGATGTAGCTTCAATTAATTGCATCTTATTCCATGCATCGGCACAGTCCTCATCTAATAAATGCATTCAGTTAAAAGAACATTTAATAGACTGGAACAATTATCTACTTCAACTGGGTCTCAACTAGTATAAAATGTAATAAAGCAGTTTTGTTGTAGGTTTATTAGATTTCAGTGAAGAGGTTGATATTTCCAGGGACAAAAACATAGACGTTTGTCAGCTAAAAGCAGGAATGGTAATTGGAAAAGGGACAATGGGACATAATCACTCCATCACAATCTTGGTATGGCTTGTAAGTATTCACACTTTGCTTGCACAGAATAGCGCTACCTGGAAATGGTGATGTTTTGTTTAGATGGAGAAGGTCATCTATAAAAAGCAGGGCCTAGCAAAACTGAGCACAACATGTGTCTCAGGCCACATTTCTGCAGCGAAATGTGTTTTCACCCAGAGGAAATAAGTATTTTTCATCTGTGTCTTTGTGTCGGTTGTGTTTGCTGCATTTTCTGGGAAGGGGATGGCAGTTCCTTCACCCTTTGAACATGTGTGAATTGTATCTGGTCTCAGATGAATAGTTGCAGTTTTTCACAGAGGGCTTTTTTTTTTTTTTGGCAGTGTTTTGGGCTGTGTGGACCCAAACATGAGTATAACAGATCCAGTAGACCGTCACTCTCGCCTTCCAATTTCTTTGCTGGGCGAGAAAGGTAAGTTGCTGATGGGTTAGAACTGTGGATAAACTAAAGAGAACTGGATACCACATTCAAATGTGTCCCCATTCAGTCCTATAAAAGATGCTCACTGAGTACAAATGCTGAAAAAGCCTCAGTGGGCCCATAGAGCGTGCACACTCGTCTTCTGCTGGCCAAGCTGGATGACTTCCTGTTAGCGCACAAATTGGATTAAATTATTTAATCCTACAGCTCTCCAGCACTTCCCAAATACTACTGGACCAAATGGAGCAACTTTAGATGATAAGAAAAGTAATTTCATGTTGCTCAGAAAAATGTAGTCACTGTTTTGCAGCTGCTTCCTTTCAAATGAACACGTAAGGGACAAATGCTTTCTGGGCCAGCGTGTGTGCGCCATACAAATATAGAAGTCGCAATACCCCGTGTGGCCACCACACCAAAATCACTACGCAGCACAGCAGCTCTGATGTTTCAAGTGTAACGCTGGGTTCAGGCGGGAGGCCGAAGTAGCCTGACTGTTCACACCAGAAGAGCTCCTCGCTGGTCAACAAGCGATTCTGCTCGTTGCTCTTTTCCGATCACAAGAGCTGATCTTTAGATTGAAGTACATAACTTAAATCAGAGGAACTGAAACTCCAAGAGAACAGCGAGGAGAGAGCCAGCAATTTCAAAAGGGTTGGCAAGCCTGGGAAGTAGACCAGACGCCAAAACTATCACTATTTTTATTTTTGGCCGTATGAGGGCAGCACAACAGGTTGTGACACTGACCCATTATCCCTTATAAAGCTGATAAGGTGAGGGGTGAACATGCTGAACGTACAGTGGGTTTGTCTGAGCTTTGTCACTGAAAACAGCTTCCTGTTGCTGCCCAAAATGGTACTGATGAGGTCCGAACAGTAAAATTCTGGGCCAGAAAAGCAAAATGATGAGCTGGATGAGGCGAGAAACTCTGTAGAGATGAAGTGAGCTATAGAGTCGGACGATGATTCTCTGTGGGTTTGTCAATACAAATGACACCTTTCACTTTACACACAGTGATTTAAGTCATTGGACGCTCAGGTAACTGTTGGACATATTCAAAACCAGCGGATACTGGCTTTTGAGGGGCTTTATGTCAATACTGAGAGTATTTATAATGATATATTGGCACATAACACACAAAATATTTGATACATGAGGCTTGATGCCCCATAAAGAATAATAACTGTTGATCAATTAAAGCCTCAAGATATAAAATCATAAGTACAACAAATAAACTTGAGCCAAGAAAGATAAGGGTCAATTCTGATAAAAATACAGCTTGTAAAACTTTTTTTCTGCCAACATTTGCACAGATACAGAAATACTAATGCGAGCCCACTGATGTATTACTCACACTCTGAGTTACACTACAACAGATTTTGTTGTGGGTTAATGTCCCCACTGCTAAATTTCCAACTTCAGGGATGATAGAGGAAGATTGAGCGAGTCAGCAGACTGAGTCCTGGTTGGTCTAAAAGTTCAGGCAGAGTGAGGTGCAGTCTCAGAGAGAGGAGAGAGAGCAAATACAGATTCACCTCAAAGGGTGTCCTTTTACACAATGGGAAGAAATAATTCCTTTATGCCAACCAGGCTTGTTTTATTTCCAGTACAGCTATGTATTTTGTTTGAAATTAGTCACTGTTCATTGTATTATATGACTAGGCCTTTGTTTTGGAGAGAGTCTGGGTATCAGGCCTACTCGTTGCAGTGACAGTGAGGGATGAGACTCTTGCTTATCGGCCTGTAGAACTGCCTGTATGATCAAATCAAAGGGCAGGTAGGATGACACAGACTCTAATAGGGGCAACACATCACTGTCATCCTCATTATCTCCCTTCTCCATTGACCTCATCACCTCAGTAACACTGCTCACCCAGCACAATGGGTCATCAGTCTATTAAAGTGTAAATAATTTTGGAGATGTGGAGCTGAATCCTACCTGCAGATACAGCCAGCTGCAGTCGATATAGTAGATATAGGTAAGATACATGTCTGCAGGCACATTGATGTGGACACACACATTGTGGGTGTTTTCTCCCACTAAACACACATGTTCACCTACAGGCTCCCACACACATACAGTTACACCTCTTTAAAGGGAAAGCATTAAGGGTCGGGGCCTTACAGCTTTGTCATCCCCTGACAGCGCGCAGTGATGGAAGAGATAAAACCCACATGTGTCTTCCTCACAGTCCTCCAGAGCTTAGACTTTTTTTAGTTGCTGAAATGGAGTATGGCAGGACTCCCCCCCACCCCCCCCACCCCCATAGCACTGAAAGTCAGTATGCTGGCATCAGATGCAGTGGCCCTCGAGGGACCAGAGGAAGTGTGCTGTGGGTGAAAACATGACAGAGACACAGACTGAGAGAGAGAGAGGAGTCCCAAATGGGGTGTGAGTACCTTGACAAACAGATACTACTCAATAATGTCCTCTGGGTCTGATTTGCCCTTTTTTATTGTTCACAGGCTATCACCTTTGATTGCAGCTCTGACCAGTGAATCGTTTCCCTTTGACACACAATAATCACCGAAATCCTTTTAACGTCATCTTACTCACACAGAAATGTGACATTACTGGGGGAAAGATGCAACTGATCAGGCTGACGCCACCGTAATGTGGAAGAAATAGCCAAGCCAAATGATATGATTGTGCTATTGTAGGTGTACAATGGCCTCTGATGAATGCGTGATTGTGATAACGGTACAAGTGTAATTTGTAGTAGCTATGACCATGTACGCGCATGCATCCATGTGTTACACACACACACACACACACACACACACATACAACCTCGCACACACTTGACCTCCACGCCAAATGTCATCCTCCTGCGGCAAAAACTGTGGCCACCAAACATGGGGAAGTTTTCGTGGACTGACCCACCGACCTAGCTGTAGAGCTGCTGGTTGCAGCTAAAAAAAAACTGCGGCTCCATGCTTCTGCCTTGCATGATCATTTTTCAGCTCATACCTCGGATAGCACAAAGTCTCTTTAGCACATTTACTCTCCAAAAGTTGTTTAATTATATTGCAAAAATCTGAGAAGGACTGCTTCATCAATATTAGGCAGTGACATGAGTAATGTCTTCACATCACAGGGGATATTTTCAAGTCTCAAAATGCAAATGTCAAACACAATCTCATGTGGTTGTCACGCCATCTATCACTCTCAGTTGGATCCAGCTGCTTTTACAAGGTCCAGTATTGTGAAAGGACGAGCTGAGACCTCCCCCCTGCTTTGTACCTGACCATGAAGCATAACGTCTTCCTCCTCCTTCTTATTGAAGTCACTGCACAGATCCAACAGTCCAACAGCTGTGGGATATTTTCATTTATGTCCTCTGGAAGTTTGACACACACCTTAATTGAGATGTTTCATCCCAAGACTTCACGAACTAGAGGCGGTTGAGGCTGATCTCAACGCGACATTAATCTTCTGTGACAAGTTTGTTCTCTAAAGAGGGCAGATCTGTTTTTTTCAGGATTATGTTTTTGTGGTAACCAAATTAATTATTATTCTTATTATTATTAAAAAATTAATTATTATTCCACTGTACACTTTCCAAAGGAAGAGAGCCGTCTCATTCCCCCTGCTCGTTCTTCCCCTTTATTTAAAGTTTTCACTCATTCTGAATAGCCAAACCAAAATGAATTCATTTTACCTTCCATCACAGATAATGGAAATTTGAAGAGGAAAAAATAGCATGTGAAGAATGAATGCGGCTCAGCTGTATAATCATCAGGATATTCTATTATTTGCATCTGATGGTGAAACCTATTTTCAGCCTGCAGCAGAAATTTGTGGAGAGGAAACGACTCTAACAGCTACACTGCAGCATTCCTTTGAATTGTATGGAATAGACTCCATTTCTTCTCCTTGCATGCTTCCCCTTGTTCCTGCTGTTGTGGTCTCAGAAAATCAGCAATTGATCAGCTGGCAATTACCTTGTCTGTATTTCCTCACCTTCACGCCCTTTGGCTCAAATCATTTCCCTGCTGGACCAGAGATAGCAAATTCATTTGGATTTGTGACCCTGGCAGTAAACCACCAGCCTTTTGGCTCTACAGTTAAAACATTTTTTTTTTTGTTTTTGACAGTTATTCAGTTACATTTATTGCATTATGTGCTCAGCACTTCTCAGATGTCTCACATCTTATCTGATTTTTTTCTAAGTCTGGTACCAAATTAAATCTTGTCTTGGGCATGAGTGCTGTTCACAATTGATTTTCAATGTGACCCCTAAAAATAACTCATTTATTCAGCAAGTAAAAGTAAAAAAAAAAAAAAGTTTAACGATTGTAAATTAAACATCCATCAATTTTTTTCAGTTCTTTATAATGGCTTGGAGGGTGTCTTGCAAGTTTAAGTGAGTAAATAGAATAAATCCAGTTCAGTCAGCAGAGATCAGGTTTGAGGTCACAGGGTCACGTTGCAGCGGTCTTATGAAGGTTATGATGATATTTATACTCCAGTTTTCTAAAGATGACATTCATTTAAGTTATGGGAAACAAGTGATGCAGAATCAGGGCTGGAAGAGTCTTTAAATTGGATGTTACACCTGTTTACAGTTGTATGAAGCCTGATGTGGGTCCTGATAAGTCTGATCAAGAGGTTCTGTGCTGCTCAGGTAGCCTCTGTAGTCCGCTTGTCGCAGCTCAAGGCTACATTAGCCACAACTAGCATCCCACATCCAAATCTCTGAACAAACTATTGATGGTGGAATTGCATTATGGGTAATGTAGGTGCCAAGGAAGAAGAACTTGTGGAATAAAACAAGATGATATCTCTGGTTCTGCCGCATTGATCTTATACCATCTGAAATGTAGTTTACAGTTAGAAAGAAATGGGACATTTATATGTTGTGGTCCCGTAGACCAAATGGTGATTGAAACACTTCCAGTTTTAAAGGTATTTGAGGGTGTTCACAGCCTTTAAACAGTCCCCCAGTTTAAGGACAGACCACCAAGATAATAATCTTAAATTATTGTCCTCTTTCTCCCTTTAAGACTGTATGTAGTGCTTTGGCCGCACACGCTGTAAACTAAATATAACTGTGACTCTTCAGTGCTTAAAAATACAAAGTTCACACACAGTTGAGTTCAAAAGAAAAACAGTGACACATTTTACAACTGATCATTTTGAGATTTGTACTGAAACTACAATTGCAAGAGAAAAATACTCCAAACTAGTGAAATATAATTATGAAAAACAATTTTCACATTCTGAAACTGTGATTGTGTTGGCAGTCATCATGTTTTGGCACTCTAGGAACCAACAAATAGCGCTGTGAGAAACTTTTGATTGTTGAGTGAGGTTACAGGTTGAAACTGGATTATTAGATACACACATACAACACGTAGAATAAACATGACCACACTGCAGATGAAAAGTGGATATTAGCTGAAAGTTAGCTGATATCAATACAGCACACACATTTAAACCACATTTCTGATCAATTAAGCCAAATTAAAATAAAAGAACTACATTAGTGGAGCAGTTTAGGCTATTTATTTTCAGATCAATAGTGTTTGCTGTTGGATAACAAATAAATTATGTGGACAGAGGTCTTTACTCGTCTGATAATGAGTGTGCAGCCTTTCATTACGTTACCCATATCCAACACTGACCCATTATTAATCCATTCCGAAGGACCCCACAAAGACTGAAGCCATGCTGGGGTAGGAAAGAAAACGGGATAAAAAAAAACAATAATGGGAATGTACCCACGCAGGCTTGCCTCAGTTTGATCCTTGTTATGAGCCTCCTAATAGAAAATGGTGCTTGGTGCTCATGGTATTCAGAGACAGGACCACGTAATTTAAAACACTGAAAGAGTCAAAGTTCAAAACTATTGAATGTGCAACCCTGATTACAAAAAAGCTTATGACACTTTTTAACGTATGCTCAGTTGAAAAGATAATAAATTTCATTTTTTGCCTCATTAACTTCAGTGATTTTTGTAAATATATGCTTGTTCTGAATTTGATGCCAGCAAAGAGTTTCAAACACTTTGGAACAGGAGCAGCTACAGACTGGGAAAGTAGTGGAACACCTGTTTGGAACATTCCACAGGTAAACAGGTTCATTGGTAACAGGTGATAGTATCATGATTGGGTATGAAAAGGGCATCATGGAAAGACTCGTTCACAAGCAAGGATGGAGCAAGGTTCACTGCTTTGTGAACACATGATTGAACAAAGGATATTACTACATGGACTCAGGAATGATTCATGATAATGATGATTCATATGACCATTTCCTCCTCTGCTATGGTTACAGTTTGGTCAGGTAGTAAAGATCATTGTCTAGATTCAAATTTTTTTTTTTTGTTAATATTAGAGAAAGATGATTGGCTGCAATCTCCCATCTCTTTAGGACCTGTACACCTCCAGGACCCTGAGGCGTGCAGAAAAGATTATGGCTGATCCCTCTCACCCTGGACACAAACTCTTTGAGTCACTCCCCTCTGGCAGGAGGCTGCGGTCCATCAGGACCAAAACCTCACGCCACAAGAACAGTTTTTTCCCGTCTGCTGTCAGCCTTATCAACAAGGCCCGGAACCCCCCCGACACTCTTCACATTCCACCTCGGACTCATTTTGTCACATTGATATAAATATAACTCTATGCGTTACATTAACGCTCAGCTTGGACTTCTTTCTGAAAAAACAGACTGCATTTCCGGAAAATAACAAACAACAAAAAACGGACTTGTATATATATTTAAATTTAAATTGTTATATTTTGTGCTGTTATTTTAGTAGATGTGTCATACACCAATTTCACCACAACAAATTCCTTGTATGTGTAAAATCGTACTTGGCAATAAAGCTTTTTTCTGATTCTGATTTCTGAAGATCGTGGTTTGGGTTAAAAACAGCTGCTTCGTTAAGGTTCTTGGTTACTGTTTGGTTAAAGGTTTATTGTAAACATGTAAGAGTTACATTTACATTGATTGTTACTCACTGAAACACATTGTCTGTTTATTTAAGGACAGTGTGTACATTACAATGGCAACACTGTGTTAAACATAGAGACAAGATAAAGCAATGTCCAGTTAAAACAGAGCATAAGGATTGAAAAATATGTACAGTTATATATATGTGTAGATAGATAGATAGATAGATAGATAGATAGATAGATAGATAGATAGTAGAACAAGCATGAACCAAAAAAAGTAAAAAAATAAACTGGTTTACATTTTTTGAATAATAAATCTTTATTCAGGAAATAGAAGAAACAAGCAGAAAACAATCTATATATATATATATTTAGAGAATTTAAACAGTACAGGTGGTGCACGCTCATTCCACTCATCTCCAGGTGGTGCACTCTCTTCCTGAGTGGAATAATGTGATGTAATGTAACATCATTTTAAAAAGAAATGCCTCCATAGCACTGACAGAGGTAAAGAAAAAAAAACAACCTTCACAGGGTCCCTTTAAGGTTCGGTAGCGACTGTAGTGATGGTTAAAAATGAACATTGTGAGGAAACAGGACAGTGTTTTTCTATGCTAAAAGAAAGGAGTCGTAATTCACATGGACAATAAAGGCCGCTTGTCAGTTACACACAAACGGTCCAAACAGCTCATTTTTCTTCGGAGGACAGTCTCCCTCTTGTACGTGATTCGGTTTCGTACCACTATGCTTCTAGGGAAGTGTTTTTGTCCACACTTTCTCACCAGTGAACCTTTTCTGTTTCTTTTCAGCACAGTTGCTCATTGTTTGCACTGATGATTCAACCAGAGGAGCTTCATGTCCATCCAAGCCATGCTCCACCTGCCAGTCGCCAAACACTGTCGACACAGAAAATGAACAGGAATTTAACTTCTGCAGCAAAATAACCCAAAATAACTCCTCCTACATCACTACACAGAAGCGCACTTACAGCACCGTGGCAGGCATTATGCTCAGATCAGTGCGTAGTTCACAGTGCTGTAGCAGAGCAGTTACTTTGTGCTCTGTTTTAGTAATTTACCTCCATTTTCCCAGGAAAGTTACCGGGGTCAGACTTTATTGTACTCAAATGTGGCTACGGCCTTTACAGAATGAATCATACTCCACAGTGAGTCACACCTCACAAGCGATACAGTGATGAACACTGTACATTTCTAACCATGTATTACCCTCACACTGTGTGCTTGGTACCTGGTGTACGGAGTTAGACCAGAAAACAAAACTCCTGGAATAATGAGGGATGATATTAAAGAGAAAACGTTTGCTGTTACATATATTTCATAAATCCTGCTCCCAATCTCCTCCACCCAAAGTATGTCAAGTCCTCCCAGACAACTCTCCATTTCATTTCCGTCTCCTGAAAACAGGCGTGCATAAACACTCCTGTTATTCTAATCGGAGGCTGTGTGCTGTCGTACGATTGGCTGTTTGCTGATGACTCACTTCAACAGGCTGGTGCGGGGCTGGCAAGAAGAGGCCGGGTAGGTGGGTGTAGGGGTGGGTGGGCAGGCGGTGGTGTTGAAAAGGGGGAGCAGGAGGCGGGAGTAAAGGCTTTCTCCCACAGCTTGTACGCCTGTGCGCATTGTTGTTGTCAGAGCATGCTGTTTTGTCACACACACACACACACACACACACACACACACACACACACACACCATAAATACTTGCAAAGGGAGTCAACTTAATCTATATGCACTTGCTCACTGTTTTTCTCCTCATTCCCCCAGCCATGGTTGCCTGTAGCCAGACTTGAGGAGAGACACAGAGCCTGGAGGAGAGAGAGAGAGAGAGAGAGAGAGAGAGAGAGAGAGAGAGAGAGAGAGAGACTGGTGCTGATCACAGAGTCTGCAGCCCCCAGCCTTCCCTCTGTTGCTGCTGCTGCTGCTGCTGCTGCTACAGTACGTGTGAAAGGCAGAGAGGGAGAGGCAGCAGAGGCAGAGCTGCTGTTTGTCTCTGAGACTCGGAGGGAAGAGGGGAGCGCTGCGAGCTGAGCAGAGCAGAGCAGAGCCAGTCAGTCCTCTGGTATGTGTCCACTGTGAGTGACTCAGTCCAGTCCCTGCGCACCTCTGCCCGCCATCTGAGCTGCCTCGCACGCCAGGACTCTGACACCAGCCACGCAAACAGGTGAGTCTCAGCATCCTCACGATGAACCGCTCTCAGTTGAATGACTTGGGAATGTGTATTTTTGCTTTTTGATTGAACAAACATGGATTGCAGAAAGTTCTCCTAAGAAATGAGGTGTATCCGTCGGTAGTGCGTATGAGGATGTGACGGTCGGGGGTGTTTTTTTTTACGTGTGTGTTAGTTTGTGTGAAGACTTGTTTACCTCTTGACTGACAAGTGAAAAAGACCACTGGGACTTGGGGAGACGTTGCCTGTGATTTAGGAGTGAATCTGTCTGATTTCATCCCTGTTTCCCCATGTGTAAATCCATGTGTCAGTGATGGAGAAAGTGGGTGGAGTGGGAACCGTTTCAGCTCTGCTACTGTTATCTCAATCTTGTTTAGAAACAGAGGGGAAAAAAAAAAAAAGACAGTGCCATCTCAGATGCTGTGCCTCAGGCGGACTACAGTATTTGATGATATGCAGATTGTGCGTACATTTTGGCTCGCCGTGTGTGTGGACACAGCTATTTATCGACAACTGTCAGGAAAATCTGCAGGTGTTTACATTTCAGATTTACACTGCTTTTCTTGAGCTTAGTGGGAGCCTTTTGTCTCAACTGCGCAAGAGAGCTACTGCATCCATCCCTAGCTGTTGCATTGACAGGATGCCATCACCAAAGATTGTGACAATATTCTCAGTTCAAAGTCTAATCCATTACATGATAAGCTTTTCAACACACTGGCATGATTTCAAAAGCAGAGCTGACATCAAATCATCGATCCCTCCAATGAGCAAGATTGTGCGTGGCTCTTTTTTTCTCTACTGAGTCCAATATCAGTGTGTTTGGTATACAGTTGGTGTGGTACATCTTGTTGCGCATATGTCCACTTTTTGACAGCATGTCTACAAGTGATGTCACAGTTTAAATTTGTCTTATTTAATTAATTTTTTTTCCCTAATTGCTCAGCCATGACTGAGCTCAAACTTCATTATTTTTATCGCGATGTAACGCTGTCTTCTAATTTACCATCTAAAGCAAACATTCCTCAGCAGCCTCTCCTCCATGTTAGCATGGACCACTTGTCGGTTGTACTGATGCATCCTGGAATGTAATTTGTGTGTAATGGCAGCTCGCGAGTGTGTACCGCAGGGAATCAGCAGGTTGGTCCAGACTGATTTCCTCCAGTGCACAACTTGTTGAATCGACTTCAGCTCTTTTGAAGTTTGCCTGTGAAGTAATTCTTAATCTGCCGTGACTTACTTCGAGCCTGTATGATTTGGGTACAGAGAGGAGAGAGAAATGCGAGGCTTTGAATAGGACCATATGGCTGAATGAGATTTCACAGAGAGACATTGTCAGCGTCTAGATGCTTTAAACCCCTGAGCCATGACCGTGATCTGGGCTGCCATTGAGAGTGAAGAAAATCCCCTCAGTGTTTGTCTCTCTCACTGTGGATGCTGCTGTTGTTTGCCCCTGACTGACAACCTGTCACTGACTGAGATGTTGAGGAATCAGCCTCAGCTCCCCACTGACCCTGCCGCATCCCTTTATCACCCATCCTTCAATATATCTGTCCCCCCATCCATCCATCCATCCATCCATCCATCCATCCATCCATCCATCCATCCCTCTCTTCACGTTTCTCCTCCCTCTCCCGGGTTTTCAAATGTTTGTCTCTTCACTTTCACCAAGCGCCTCCCTCCACCCCCCTCCGCTCTGGTCGCCACAGAAACGGCTGATTCAGGAAGGGTGGGCGGGTGTCTCAGAGCTCTTGCTGCTCTGCCCCATGCGGTGCTTTCACAGTACATTTCTGCTTCTGTGCTGCTTTTATGGCCCTGATATGCTGACAGTTCAGGTGGCTCAGTCAGATGTTATACAATTGTATCAACCACACAAAGGTTTGTTCAGTTCCCTTAAAGGACGTGTTCAGTATTTAGAGTTGCGTTGCCATTCATGTTCAGCTTTCCTTCTAACAACGGCGCAGACGCGGGGAATCTCTTCATTGCTTACAAATCACTGGTGCAGGGAGAATTTTTTTTAAAGGTTTACGTCGCTGAATTTGCGCAGATATTATTGATGTTTCTGACGTAAAGGTCTGCGTCTTGACTGGCGTTCTAATTAATCATTAGGCTGATCCTGAGTGACAGCAGGCTTATTTTTGCTTAAACATATATGACACCTGGGTCAGAGTCACACTGTGTGTGTTTAGGGACCGCACTGAGGTGATTAATAATGTAATATACCATGAACAAGTCATTTAATAATAGATATACTCTGACCTTTGCATTACATAAGGTTGATGAAGCAGAATAAGAGTGATGGCGTACAGGCTTGAAATGAATAGATGGCACTGAAAAGAAAATTCTTGGATAAATTACCCCCTTCCAAACCGTGTATTACAGTAGACCTCCCACTCAAAATACAGTGTGCGCCAGATAAAAGATTTGCTTCTGTAATTACAGATGAATTTATCAGAAGTGGCTCTTTGTTTCTCTGTTATGGTTTAATCCATTTTGTTGGTTTTTTTTTTTGGGATAGCTCTGGTTGCCATGGTGATAGTTTGTACAGTAGCTTAAAACGCCACCTTTTGGAAAAGGCTTCTGAACAGGAAATGAAACCTGCGTTGCGCTGCAGTCAATTCCAAGCAGGACCCCATGAGCTCTTCCTGCTGTGCCTGATTAAATTAAAATGGGAATTTGTATTCACTCTGGAGGTAATGGTGAAGTCTAAATTGTTGTGCTCCCAGAAAATCCAGCGTTAGTTTTTGTGTTCATTGTACATATTATCAATCACAGTCTCTCTGCAGCATAAGTATCTCTGAGAATTAGCTGTTGTAAAAAGTTGCTTGCAGTTAATATTATTTGCCTATGCACTTAAAAGAATAACAGTTTCTACTGAGTCGAACCAATATTGATAATAACAACTTGCTCAAAACACTACTTGATCGAATCTTATCTAATGAAAGTGCCTCAGATTACGTGTTTTCTTGTTCATATTTGAGAACAAAAAGATATAAATGTATGCAGGCTGCAGGGGTTTTTCCACCCTGCAGTGTTCAGCCATTACAGTCAGTGGTGACGCAGCCTGAGACTCACACAGCACACTGCAGACCCGTCACAAGACACAGCCAGAACAAAGAGCACACACACTGTCATCTAAGAGAAAAAGGCAACATGGATGATAACACAGAAGCAGCTTTTTCACAATACATAGCACAGGACTTCAGATTTAGAGTGTGATAAACATGACGCCATGTGTTGAGACCCTCAATGGCTCATCTGCTACTTGTTAAGGACACTGTCCCAGGCACCACTGTGGCACTGGATGCATCAGGTTGGACACCTTTAGACCACTTTGATATCCATGTTCTCCTTCATGGTGAATGTGTGAGGCTCCAAATGTCTGAGGTGGAGTCTGATGACATCAACCATAACGTCAGGTGCTTTGATGATATGTGACTGCAGTCTTACTTGAACGTTCAACAACGCATTACTAAACCACAAAGGTAAGTTTATAAAAGAGGAATCAGACTGTTCAGCACGGTGAAAAGGAAGATGTAGAATAAAAAATTGTAAATATATTTATGTACACTCACACAGCAAAATTAGCGACTGTTTCTACGACAGCTGATGGGAATCAAAACGAAATAAACAATGAGAATTTTATTTTTAAGTAAGTGACCCTGCAACATAAAAAGACATTTGTTAAGTGCACAAATCCACTGAATGTACATTAAAAGGGACATTGGTCAGTCATACAAATCAGTGCCACACACATATTGTATGCAGTGAATCCCCCTCGCCCTTTTAATACACCCATTGTCACCATACAAGTAATTGAATCATCAAGTAAACATGTGCATCTGTAACATTATACGATAATCAGTCATGATGTGTTTACAATGTGTTGAAGAAAGTCTGCCCAAAATGAGGTATTTAAATATTTCAGCCCTCTTTTTTCACAACATACTGAAATAAAAATGTAGATTTTTTTTTAAACTAGATTTTTAGTACATAATTATGTGTTAAGTAGTGGTGGAAAGACATCTTGCTCTAGAGTACATGATTACTGTATTAAAAACAAAAAATTAAGACTTCACTAGAAGAACCTGCTTTCACTGTCAAACTGATCGACTGGTCTTAATACAAGGAGCAATATTAAGTGAAAACTCTCCGGGTTATTAAACTTTTCTGATGCTGCTACAGATTTCTGTGCATCAGTAATAGACTTTATGATGAAAAATACAATATTGTTTATATACAAGAAAGTCAAATGTATTCAGTACTACAGTAACACAGTCTTTTACTTATAATACCAATAATGATAAAACAAACTTACTTACAGGGCTTTTGAGCGCCCATTCAGTGCTGGGGCCCTGCATGCTTAGTTCATCACTGCTACACCCCTGAGAAAGGAGAAGGTCCTGCCTTCCTGCTCAACTGATTGACATCGCTCAAGAGAACAAAGACAAAAACAGAAGTTTAAGAGGCTGGTTTGTCTGCAGAGGGTGTGACAGAACCTTGTAATCCAGTGGTTCTCAACCACTGTGGTGCCAAAGACCACAAATTGATCCACATCAAGCTTCAGTATTTGACAAGATCGACTCTAACGTTTAGTAATTCCATAACTGTCTATGTGACAGATTTACAGATTAACAAAGAAGAGCGTGAAACCTACTGTGTGAACAGACATGAATATGAACATTGGGCTAACTTGTGTTCAATGAAATAATAATTAAACTAAAATACCCCCCTTTTTCTGGGGACCCCTGGAAACCCTTCCAGAGGGAGTGAAGAACCACTGCTATAAACCAATACTGCTACAACATAGATAGAAGCAGTAAATAACATTTCTGAATCACAACAGGCAAAATAAAACTGTCAGAGAAAGATCTACTGCAAGAGGACAAACAGCAGCAGCTATACTGCAATAACACAGACTGCTGGCTAGCATCAACCTGATTTACCATAATAATAAAGAGGCACAATCACGGATAATAAAGATAAAACGAAGCTTAAAGCTGTCTACCTGGGACATCAGTATAGAAATAAATCCCCAGCAAACCACAGGATCCTGAGCCACGACTTGTTCTCCTCCTGAAATGGATGACAATAAAAACTGAGAAAATGGTATGTACGGTGATATTCTGCAAATCTCGTGGGAAGCAACGATGACTTGACCAAACTAGCATGTACTACCTGGTGAACAGAAGCCTGATGCAGTGCCATTGTTGTCCAAAAACACATCAGTGAGCCACAGTGTTACATTGGGTGATGTGTTCCTGCATTATCATGAACATGGGCGGTGTAGTTTATTCTGACTCAATCCATTTTACACCATCCTGCTGCTGAAAGTACTCCCCAGCTAAGACACCATTACTCCCTAACATTTGCTAAAAACTACAGTGACCAGCTGATTTATTGTGTTGCCTTTTTAAATGTGAATATTTCTTGGTGACCTTTTTGTATTGCTGCAGCCAGTGGTTTTGGAGCTGAGTGCCACAGACAAGGTAGAGTAGTCGGAAAGTAGACAGATTAACATATTGTGGACTTTCAGTAGGATTCGTTGGCAGTAACAAAATGGCAGAATATTGCCAGCCTTAACCTTTAAAATCCATGATTAAAAATCACCAGGATCTGCAAGAAACCTGCATCTCACTTGAATAACAATGGATTAAGGATGCTAAAACGCTTTAAAGGTATTCAATAAAACCCAAGGCTTGTATCTCTGAAACAAAAGTGTCGGCCTTAATGTCTGCAGCTAGAAAAGAAACACAGCAAACGGGTTCAAGACTGACAAAGTGCCAACTGAAAGAACAACTAGCATACCTCACGTGTGCAGCAGTATTGGAACATTTTTTTGATTTTGATGTGAGGAAACTACATATCCAGACTTGGTTGTACTCATAAAAAAAAAGATTTTAAAATATTACCAGTGGAACTCTCATGTAAGGAGGTCGTTACCTCTTTGCTTTGGCGAGCAGATTAATGATTATTGAGTGTTTCTTCCTTTATTAACTTTACTCTTAACCACACTCAGCAGCCACCAAGATTGATTCTTTCAATAAGTTGGCCCTGTCTTTTAAGAGAACTGCTCTGGTGAGGGATTGGGTAATAATTGGGTGTTGAGGAATGTCTCAAAAATATTGCCACAGGGCATTAATGCAGATAAGTTTTATGGTAATTCTGGCTCTGGACAAGTGAAGAAAGACCAAATGTTTGCTCCCCACATGCTAAAAGGAACATAGTCAGCCTGAGATACACTGGGAGGTGATCTGGGTCATCATGCCCTATATAGTACGGCAAACCTATCCCCAGAGCGCTGTGTCAGGGTCTGCCTGCACGTTATCATTTTGGTATCAGAGGAAAAAGCCTCTGGCCTGTTTGTACTTCTTGAAACCAATCACAATCGTCTTGGGCAGCACAAAGCCCAGGATACAGCAGTGGTGCCCTTGCAAAACTGTGTCAGGGTGGAACTTGTTTTGGTGGAACATTTGCACATGGAGAGGTGAGACCTGGCATTAAAAAGGCTAAATAAAGAAAAGATAATGGCTTCTAGCTTGTTTATGTTTGTCCCATCAGCAACCAGTTTAGCATTTTCAGCACAGATCAGCATGTAGATTGTTACCTGGGAGGTTGTTGTTGTTTCCTATAGCAATGGGGATTTTGAATGCACAGATTGAGGAAGGACCTGCCTACATCTGGTGAGTCACACACAGCCTGATCTGATGTGAAGTGAAAAGTGAATGTTTGGCCTCCAACCGGTTGTTACCACAATCAAGCTCCTCTTGAAATGGATCCTGGATGATTCCCTGCGGCTGACTGCTGTCTGATGACTAATGTTCTCCCAAGCGCCATATTAGAGCCCCTTAATTGGTTAGAATAAACCAATCATTAACTTGCTCATTAAAGCTTATTGTAGTGCTGAGACCACTGTGACTTGATCGTGGCAAACTTCTGTAATTGTTCCCAAAGCTGAGTCGTGGTCCTGTCTGCAACATTATTCAGGACTCATCTACACCAACGTCCTGACTCACTTTGGTTCTTTAAAGATTCCTCGGCACTTAGTGTCAGGGTGTTTCTGCGCTAACCTCGCTGTTCTGGCCAAAAATTCCCATCTGGACCCACTCTTCCTGCCATCTGCTCCTCTGCTCTCTCATTGGCCAGTCTCTTTGACAGCTGTGAGGCCTCGAGTTCAAAATGGCCCCCGCACACTTTCGTTGGACGAGAAAAAGAATAGAGGGGGAGGCTACAGAGGCATAGAGATTCATAAAGCTCCCAGCTTAAGCTCGATTCACCACAGTGCATTTCTTTAGCGCCGTGTGCTTCTCAGCAGTTTCCACCCAATCTCTGTGTATCCTGGAAAGTGCTGACTGGCTTACGATAGGGATCACTAAGAGAACAATATGCAGTTTATGCTTAGTCAGAGAAAGGCTGTTTCCCTTAAATTAAAAGTTGCATCCAGAGAGGAGATGAGCGAAAGAGAGACACGGACAAAGGAGGCTGCTGTCAGAGTGCAGGTGTATGGATTACTGCCAGAGGAGAGTGACAGCAGAATGTAAATGCTGCTGCTGGCATTGGTGTTGATTGTGTTGCTAGTTTGGCCTCACTGACTGATGGATACGAGGAAAGTTAACTTCAGGGGAATCATCTTGGGTGCTGCTGTGCCCCGAGGTTTAGTAATAATTCTGGCCTCTTACCATACTAATGGCATCGTTACCCGGCTTCTGAAATAGCATGTTCCTCCTCACTGAAATGTGTGCACACACACAGGCACGTACGTAGCACATCACCCATTCACATGCACCCACAAAAACTCACAGATGCACAGATATGGATAACAAATTTTTTTAAAAAAAAATACTCCATACTACAATTTAAAGTAGAACAAATTAGATTTTGCTGTCTCCATCTTACATTTACAAGTGAGTATTGCATATTGAAATTGAAATGTACAAAATAAGTGCTTCTCTGTGATACTGACTGAAGTGCTGAAGTGTATCCCCTGAGTTCTCACTGACATATCTACCCTCATCTTGATAACAGGGGTGGTGAGAAACTAGCACGGCATGTACCTGCCAAATAGGACATTCTTCCACCAAGCATCATCATTTTGAAGTGAGGTTATTTTGAAAGATATTTCACAGCCACATCACATCTTCTGTCTTTATACAGCACAGACACTTGTAGAGGCTGATTCTCTATCATATTGTTGTCTTTCTCTTTGTTCAGTTAAAATAATGTTCTGTTATAATAGGTCTTATTATAACAGGTGTTTATTTATTCATTTCCTTTCACATAACATGACTTGTGAAAATAGGGTGAATATTACGTAGCAGCCTATAGGAGACATAAAATGTGTCCTGTGATATTCATGGATTGCAGATGTAAGCAGACATTTATTAATGTATTTGTCAGCAATGATAATCCTGTGGACACCCATAAGTGAAGGCTGGTATGTAAACAGACAATGAATGGTAATATAGTGAAACACAGTTGTGAAAATGTTATCAAAGTTGGTGTTGATTATTAACTATTTTACATTAATGACCTTATATCTGTTTACAACCACATTACAATGTGTTCTAAACCATTTATGAAATGTCTCTACACTGGTTATAAGTGCTAAATAGGGGGACTTAAGTGTTAGACAGTTGATAAACCTAGAGTCTATGACAGAGCTGCCAAACATTGGGGCCCACGAGCCAAAGCTGGCCTGCAATACGGTGTGATTTGGCTCTCCAGATGTTTCTGCTGAAAACACAAACAAGTAATTTTATCTGGATCCCACTACCATTTTGCATCTTATCTTAACAATACAGTACAATACAATAGGTGTTTTGCTTTTGGCACATGGCCCACCATTAAGTTCCAATGTTGGCCCTCCAAGGGAAAAAGTATAATCACTCCAGGTCAATAGGAAAAGCTACAGCACAGGACTTAAAAAAAAAAGAAAAAAAAATATTTAAATGCACAGGACGGCCTTAACTTGCAGCTCCAAGCTGTTCTGGAAAGATCCTTGCTCTTTGCTGAATTCAAAAGGCATTTTACCAATTAAAAAGTTCTTAAAGATGGCAGACTTCAATCAATTTCCAGGTCACAGAAAAACGAAAGGACAAGGATAAATAAATAATCAGCTGGAAAGAACCCCATATCACCGCCAATGTCCTGGATTCAAATCCAGCAGGGACCTTTGCTATGTGTGTCATCTCCCCGAGCTTCTATTTCCAGTTGCTCTTCAATTTCAACTATAATAAATGCAAAAGTTTTAACATCGCAGAAATGAAGGTTTATGGTTTCACAGAAGACTGCACTGCATTACTTCATCTGGAGCCTCTTTCACTCTAATACAATTCAGGATGCAGTGAAGACTTTTTTTTTTTTTCTATATTTAAATGGGTAAAACAGTTCAGGATGAGGATGGTATGGCCAATAAAGCAGTTCAATGAACTATTTCTATTAGGGGGAGGAGGGATTGTCAGAATAGTTTAGGACTCACTCCCATTTAGATTAACAAAAAAAAAAAAAAAAAGCAGAGATGGTTCCACAACATTAAAAATGCAAATGTGGTACTTGACTTCTGATTGTAGCTGCCAGTTTCAGGTCGCTGTTTAATGCTGACATTATTTGCTGTAAAGAAATGATAGTTATGTCACAATTGCCACTATTCAAAATACCTTGACACTGAATTCAGAGTGAAAAAAGTGTTAGTGTGCTTCACTCTGGGTAACTTAAAAAACAAGACTAAGCCACATGCTAGCAGCTCTGTGTACAGCAGGCCTATTAATGCGCAGTAGTGCTTTGAGCTAAATGCTAACATCAGCATGCTAACATGCTCATAATGACAATGTTAGCATGCTGTATAATTTTTTTTACCATGGTCACCATCTTAGTTTAGATTATTAGCTTGCTAGCATTTGGTCATTAGTCCAGCATAGGTTGATGGGAATGTTGTTTTTACCGGTAATTGCTCATAATCAAACTAAAAAAAAAAAAAAAAAAAAAAAAAATACCCTCCAGTACCTGTTGACATCTTTCTCTCAGCCTCATGGTGGTGCTATCAGAAAAGGCAGGGTATCAGAAAACATCCTCTGGGGACTACGATACAACATTTTATGGTAATCCATGCAGTAGATTTTAGTCTGGAGCAAAGTGATGAACACATAGCCAGGCAGTGCCATCCCTAAGGAATTACCCCTCCCCAAAAATCCTCCCATTTATGGAAAGAGTTAGAGGCAACGCTATTCATAATTCAGGTTTATTTAATTTAAAATTTTCTAACAAGGTAATTTAAGTTATGTATGTAAATGGAAAACTGCCGCTGCACCCTGGAGGTGATGTAGTGAAAGTCAACAATGCCCGTATTAAATCTTCCACTCCCATGAGGCTGCAGAACAAAATCTTTGGGTTCCTCTTATGAGCTTTGCGTCACTCTAAACGGCTTTGACGAGATGAGGATGTGACGCGGGCAAAGCTGTTAACTATTACACCTCTTTCGTGAAAGCACACACACACACACACACACACACACACTCAAATACTTCTAACCCACAGATCTTCTCATCGCTGCATCACCTGCCTCTCATCAACCCCCTCATCAAGCAGAATAAGATCACTGCTAATCCACTTGTCTCAGGCGATGGCACACCAGCAGCACTCACACTGCAGGGCTCAGCTGTTCCCTTAAGGCCTCCTGGAAGCCAAAAGTACAGAAAGGTGTCCATAGCTTACATACTCGCTTTATACCTCAGCCTCTCTTCTCTTTCTCTGTCTTTTCTGATCTTTGCTTTTGCTTTGCTCTTTACTCTTAAAAATATATATACAATATTTTTTTAAGGACAAGGTTAGTGGATCAGACAGTCCAGCACTTACAGGAGTTGTCCAGTGCATTTATTCAAGTACGGTTCTTATAGCAAGTACAATTTTTTGCATTACTTATCACCAATTTATGCTGCTTATATTACAAAAAAATGTACAATAAACTCATAAAATACAGCACAGTGTTAAAGCTTAAACCAGAGATTCTCAGTCTTTTTGTGGCCCCTTACAAAAAAGTATGATCTCGTCATGGTTCAGATGTCTATGAGGTGTAGAGTTTCCCCCTTAAAGGCCTGTCACAGTGTTCAGTTCCCTGCCTGTCTATGTACACAACTGCTCTGTCTTCATGCCTCACACATCCTAGGAAAGCTGAGATTCTTGTGATCGTGATTGATGCAAACCATTTCAAGATACAATCACAACAGCAAGTACAATCAACGCCAGCGACAAACAAACAATTCTAAAATTGAGACAATTCACAGATGAATTCTCACAGTAATCCACTGATCAATAACACGCCTTTAAAAATCAGTCTGGTTACATTTACAAACATCCAGTTGAGTCAATCCAGTAAAGTATTTAGCCCAAAACACTATGATAATCCACAGAAAGCTGTTGCACTATTTAAAATTAGCCGCAGACATGCTAATCTTACTCATTATCTCTGTTCTAACTCACTGGACCTCACTTGGCCGATTAGCATTCTTCCACATCATGTCTACAGCCGCCAACAGCCAACCAAAGTCCATGTTAAAATGAAGGGACTCGTTATCATCTTTCATGCAAAGATCAAGGCAGTTGGAGACGATTGTGCACATGACTGGTGCTCTGAACAGCCAATATGCTGATTCAGTGTGTAATTTACAGCCAAATCAAGAAATTCAGTGCAAATAGGGATATTATGCAGGGTTTGAAATGATAAACATAGTAAATGACCTCAATATGAGGATGTTTAAGATAAATAAAGAATAAACAACATAATATAGAATAGAGTAGAAATATCTATATTTATCTAGATAAATATAATAAGTAACCTATTTTGGAGAAGGGCAAGACATACCATCAGAAGAACATATGTAAAATATTCATCGTCTGTGCTATTGTCTATATTTTTACTTTGGATAGGCATTTTAGGCTAATTTTAAAGTTATGGGAAGGGATACTTGTTTGCGTTTGAAAGCAAGATTTTTACTCAGTTTAACTTTACTTAAATAAAGGATTTGAAGGTACTTCATCCACCACTGGAGATGTCTAGGCTTGATTTGAAGTGGAAACCATTGTGTGAAGCATGTTCCTGTGTGCGACCTATCCTGCTGCGTGGCGCAACAAATCATACCCCCCTCCCCCCATTCTGGAGTTGATTTGTATTTGTTTACTTCCCCCCCACCACTCCCCACTAGCTAGGAAATGTTTCTCTGAGTATTTCTGATTGTGTTGTTCCATCGATAGCGGCACCTGATGCCGGCTCTCTCATCAGTCGGGGGACTTCTCAAAAGTGGGGGAGTTATGGGAGTTATTTTGGCCGCAAAGTCTTCCAGAGGACCATCAGGGGAGATCCAGTACCAAGGAGGTAATTGAATTTGAGGTTTCAGCTAATGATTTTTCCAACAGTGGGACGTTACCCCCTTCCTCTGGGCTTGCAGTGTCATGCATGGCCTGCGCAGAGTGTCGCACAGGCAACATCTAAATCATCCAGTAATGGCTTTGGAGGAGCTAAGTACCTCTTACTCTTTTAACAGGTGTGATTTAATAGCACTTGTTAATCCATATATACAGAGCTTTCCATTTTGTGTGTAGTCTTACTTCGCTGAGCAGATGTTAAACTAGATTCATTGCTTTTGGATAAGAGTTTCATTGTTAAAAAGTAATTAGGGGATAATGAATCTCAGTGAGCTCAGGATACTATATTATACCTTCACATATGAATTCTGTGGTTGTCTTATTTAGGTTGTTGTGTCTTTAACTGTGAAAGCCAATCCACTTACATCTACATCAGTGTTTCCTAATAACAACCTGTTGAGCCTGGAGTGTGAAGTTCTCTAATCATCTGAATCACATCTTTGATCGTTACATTTTTAATAAATCCACCCCTAAAATGCCAAACACTGACATCTCATCCTCGTTATAATTGTCTTTAACATCTGTGACACTGGATTGATAGTGAATTACTTCTTAGCACTCTATTCTTAAAAGCAGGGTAAGTATAAACTCTGTTAGACCTCATGCTGTCATTTTCAGACAGATTGACAACTTTGAAGCTGCAGTTAAATTTGAAGCCTGGCAACTTCAAGGCTGATTGGTCTCCATTTGTAGTTCAGTCAGGAAAAGAGACTTCTCCCCTCGGACCCCTTGTCTCCTCACCTCCATTGTTATCCTTTTATCCTTTTTATGTTGCTCCATATAATCTCCATCTCGCTTTCTATCTTTTCTTTCACCAAAATCTTATTCCAGTATCTACCCTCTATTAAGTTATAATATATTTATTTCTCTTTCCAGCTTGGAAGCAGCTCTTATCACAAAATGAGTGGGTATCATAATTGCTCCTCTTATCCCACCTTGGCTCAGCCCACTGCTCACTCACACACACGTACACACACACACTCAGTCACACTCTGGTGCTGTGCTGTAACCCATTTAGGTGCGACATCTTGTCGTTGCCCTTCAGCTGCACAGACTCACCACTAATGGCCACCAGGTTTTTCTCATTAGTTAATTATGTTTTGTGATGAAGTCTACAGCTTTGAGCTGTTAGCTGGATGGCTTTTAGGCTAATGGTAACTGATCACCTCTGTACACACACCAAAATTGGACATCTTTTTTTTTTTTTTTTTTTTTTTCTTTTTTTGCACTTGTTGCATTGTTATGGAGCATCTATTATGTCTGCCTGCATCCTTCATTCAGCTCTGCAGACAAGCTGGTGTTTGTCTTGGTGAACTCCGGTGAGATTGTCTGCAGCATCCCATTGCGGTGTGGCTGAGGTCAGGGGCAAGTGAAAAAAACGGCTCTATCAGAGATAATGGTGGCACCCACTGGTCTATATGTAATCATACTCCGGTAGCCGCCCAGTATAATTTTCATCTCAGCTTGTTATTCCTGCCTTCCAGTCATGGACGTATAAGTGATTCACAGATTCATGAGCTCAGAGGGAACACCTGCAGCAGCTTCAGACCGTCGCATGCATACACAGATTTGTTCCTTTCAGAACCTTCCTCTGGCTTTGACTTGATCTATTGAGATCTGATCGATTTGTCCTATCTCACTGTGTGCTTCTTTTGTGCTGTCACAACCAATTTATGTTTCTTTGTTCACTCTGGAACAACTCTGGTGTGAGTCATTACATGTCCATTGTTGTTTGTGTCGCTGCACAAAAGCACTGGTTTTCAAAAAAAGGCTACAACAATGACGAAGGGTGTCAAATGAATCATGCCTTCAGTGGCTACTCTCTCCACTCCTTTGAATTTGGGTTGGTACTCAACTCAACATAGTCAGTATTGGATTCCCTTTATTTAAACCCAAGGCTTCAGTGGCAAACAGATGTTGGTGGATTTTCCACAAGAGAACTCTTGAGTTTTCTTTTCCCGAGTGGACCATTTTTTTCCGTGCACACTCCTATCTCCTGTGTTTTTTCTTTACAGCACATTGATGCAAAAAAAAAACAAAACAAAACAAAAAAAACAATGATCATCCCAATTCAGATCTCTTAGGTCCATCTGCTCTGTCTTAGAAAACAGTGTGAACACTTAAAAGAAGAGACTCGCTCCATTCCCCCAGCGCACCACCCATATTTGATCACGTTAACTCGTCGTGGCTGCGCTGAAAAACGGTCCACGAGCAGGGGCTCAGACAACCCATCTCCAGACTGAATACCAAAAGACATCTCTTTCGTATGCGCAGCACTTTACACGTGCATGGAGAGCAGTAAATACTTCCCATATGGCAGCATCCACACATTTGTCAGCCCTTCTGTGATGGTTTAAAAAAAAAAAACATTTGTTGTCACTTCACTGCCAGTAAAATAGAGATTATGGAAATATATTGAGATTTATAACATTATTTCTGGAGGGAGTGCCGTGAATGTGGAATTCACACAGCGCTGTCACGTCAAAGCTGAGTTGGTATCAGTCACAGATGTCAGAAAAGAAAAAGCTTTCTTAACTTAGCCCTAAATGAATTAGCTCTTTTATAATTCATCACATTAGGTGTGTGTAGATATTGCTGTTTGCGAGTGTCAGTGCTGGACCTAATCCATGAGGGTTCCCTGTAGGATGCAGAATAACACTGATGTAATTATACTGCCCAACAAAGGAAGTAACGTAATGTAATTGCTTTTGTTTAAAATGGATCTTCATCATATCAGTTTATTTTCATGTTGCATCAAGTTGGACTGCAGTGTTGTGCAGTGCTAGAAGCACATATTTCAAAAGCCAATAAAGTCCATATTCCTGCAGTTTTGTTTAGTTGTGGAGAATTTATTCTGGAAGGAGGCTGTGCTCACAAGAAAAGGGGCATATTTTTATGTTCAGCTGAAGGAATTATGACAGGAGCAAAGGAGGAAGTCAGGTGACGTTATTACAGAGCGACACGGGAGGGGGATAGAGGGGTCATCAAAATATTGAACTTTCATATGGGAGACTGCTGTTCGTTTCCTGTTCACTGACTCTTCACGTTGGTTTTTTTAAACTCCCTCACCTTCACCGTGTGTTTATAGTCGTAACAATGACCCTAAAAAGTGCTCATTTAACCCAAACCATGATCTCTCCCTGAATCTAACCAAGTCACTTTGTGCCTCAACCATCACGTTGTCACACCATATAACAGATTTATTTTTCAACAGAGATTTGTATCTGTTTGGGAAGGCGCTTTCTAACCATGTCTCAGATCAAAAAAAGCCTCTACACGTCGTTCTGGCGCGATGATGTCTTCTGCTGTTTAATTTGGAGATCTCGTTGCAAAGACATGCTGAAGCATGAAACCTTGAGAAGCGACATGGTTTGTTGTTTCTTTGTGAAAACCCCACATGTTACTTTATTTACGCTAAGTGGGAGAGAGCTGGACGTCGTTTCAGTCAAATGTGCACCTATTCTGAGCCGTTGCATAACTCAAAAGTTACATGATAACCCATATATACAGGTTAAACGGCAAAATAAAGCAGTGCTTTGATTCAACCATCAAACACAGCAGACTTCCCCATTTCTCTGACCCTGGAATCCATTGAAGTAATGGAGCAATCTGGTGAAACAACAAGCAATTTAAGGGGGTTCAAGCCCTTTTCCGTCACTGCATCAAGACAACTCAGGGATATACCCGACCTCTAACGCTGAGGCTTTCAGTGCTTTTACTGCTAAAGTGTTGTTGCATCACAGGAAAATGGCACAGCTCTATGTGTTCAACTCCTCTCTGCCATGATGTTTCATGTGAAGAGACCAGTGGGAGGACGTGTAAAAATGCATAGCAACAGACTCTTTCTCTCCTGCTCTCTCTCACACATGCTCACACAGGCACATTAACACACACACACACACACACGCACGCACAGACAAATAAATACACGCCCGCACAGATAAAGCACACTTGTAACCCCCCCAACGCAAGGCTCTGTGGAATAATAATGGCCCCATATTAAAGTTTACACCCTCAGGCAAATGATGTAAATGGCATCACACAACAGGAATTATCCTCAGTTTGTGAATCACAAGCTGCAGTCGAGGGAGAACATGCGTCGCTGCCCGCCCAGCTGCACTCCTCAGGCAGGTCATGAGCTCGGTCTGGATACCGGTCCTCTGGGTGTGTGACGTTTCAGACACTCCTCAGCCCGGTCCTGTCATCACACCTGATCACACCTGTCTGTTAGATCATTGGGTAAAACTGCGACAAAGATGGGGAGGCTTATGAAGGCAGGCAGTATCATTTCCCTCGTTAAGACGCAGGATGATGGTGCCTGTGCAGCGGTGTAGAGTGCGATTTGCCTGTTGAAACCCTGCAATTCTATTTCAGGCCATCCCACACACAGTGGGAGAGGAGCAGAAATGTGTCACCCTTTAATTACAGCTTTTCAGGTCCTTGTGAAATTTTGTGCATCTGTAGGTAAGAGAGTCCTACTTTGGATTTCATGAACACACCTCCAGCAATTAGCACATCAGGGACATGAGCAGTAGAGAGTGCGCTTTCATTTGTTTAATTTAAGCATTTTGGTTTATCTGCCTGTACTTTTGGGATCCACAGCTTCAGCACATGAAAATTATGCGCTCCCAGCTATTGATGACAACACCGGGTGAGTAATGCAGACGGCCAATTGGAGTGTGTGTTATGTTCCCAATTATATCACCAAGCATTGTCACCCACTCTGAGCTTCTCTCAGTCTGTTCTGCCAGCTGAACTGCGGATCTTTATTCCTATAGGGTCAACCCCTTTCAATTAATTTCTTGTTAGTCCTGATCCAAATAAGCTGCAGTAAGAATTTAATCCTCATAACTGGATTATGAGCTGATTGGCGCAACATGAGAGCTGCTTGTTCTTGAAATGAAGGGTTACATAATTCTGGATTGGATGGTGTATTGACAGCCAATCGGAACCGATCGGTTAACGGACGGCTGGCTCTGTGGTTAAAATCAGAATCTTGCCGTCACAGAAAGGAGGAGCATTTCTCGCTTCTAACGGGAGATGAGATCTAACAGCGCATTGGCTGTTTTTAAGAGAGTCCTTGATGATGATTTTCCAAACAGACCTCGGAGAGTCATTGAGCACACAAATAAACACACACACACACACACACACACACACACACACACACATACACACACACCCTTCTGTGTGCATTAAGATTAAGAAACAAGATGGAGGAACGAAGGACACTGAACACGCTTGAAAGATTACACTTTTTGAACGAATTTTTCTCCGTCTGCTCTATCTTCCATCCTCCTCAAATACACCAACACACACACACACACACACACACACACACACACACACACACACACACACACTGAAACTACTTTGTCATCAGCACCTGCACTCCTACATTTAGATAAATGAATTACATGCTTCCTGCCCAGCCTCTTGCTCGATTGCCATGCTGTTATCGAGTTTTTCCCTTTCATTACGCTGGTGCATATCAGAGAGTTGGGCGAAGGTTACTGTATACTCAACCAGCCTGACTCCATGGTGACCGGCTCCTGTGCCATTATCCTTTATGGAAGGTTACTGTGCGCTGGCATACTCATTCCCTGCTGCGTGAGATAATTCCCCTGTCAATGGGAGACAGGCTGGAAAGGCTGGGAGTTTGAGGATTGGGGTGTGTGTGTGCAGGCAGTCCTATGTGTATTAATCAGGAATAAGTGTGAGTTCAGCAGGGGAGGCGAAAGAGGCCAAGGGTTGACATTTTGGTCTGTTGTAAGTCCAGTAGGGAGGCTCACTCACCAGCGTTTGTGGAGCAGTAGGTTACTGTCTCAGTCCTGCCCACAGTACTTTGTTGTGTCACTGTGAATCTGTGAAAACACATTTAAATCTTTGTGAAAGGACATCGCATTGCGGTGGATTTCAACAGGAATATCATCTTCTTTTTTTTTTTAACCTCAAGATTTGTCACACTATATTTCTGCTGGTGTCCGGGAGTGTCATTGAACACGCTCAGCCCAGATGTCAATCCAAACTGCGCCTGCTGAGCCGTTTGAAAGCATCAGGAAGCTGGTTGAGGTGAAGAGGATGATGCCAGATTTCATCCATCTGTTGTCCTGTGAAATTGATTATATCAGTCGATTATGTAATTGAGGAATGAGACGAGCCAACAAATTAGTTTCATGGTGCAGCAGTGGGAGCTAGCATGAAGGAATCCCAATATCAGTTGATGAAACCTATATTAATAAACGAATATCAAAGCAGATCAGTTTAATGAACCCTTTTTGTTTTGTAAAAGCAGAATGATAATCTGATACATATCCAAATCCTCTTGTTCCACTTCAAAACACCTCCAGGGTTTTTTGTAGCCGTGAAAGGCACTTAGGCAGATAATTATCATTTGAAGTGCTCCAAGGATGATTAGGAGAATATTAGTGGCACAAAAAGGCGCAGTCTTTGCATGTTTTCTTTATCATGTATGTTGAAAACGAGTGAAGAGAGAAGCACGTCTAAACTAGAAAGATAATAACTTTAAAAACAAATGATGCAGAATGTACTCCGCTGATGATGTTTTCTGCGTTGGTTTTGTACTGTACTCTCAATTTTTGCAATTAGATTCATCAACTGGCATCTCTGGATGATTGTATTGCCTCAGCAGCGTCTGTTTAATGACTGAATAAATGACTGAGGCCTGGCTAAAGATGGGGCAATCCATTACAGGACATCAGAAATGTCCACCTTTTATGCTCCTCCTGAGCCACACTGAAGGCCGCTTACCCAAAACATTTGCATTTCAATTTTTCAGCGATTGACCCTCATGCACTTTGTGGCATCATGAATTTGTCTGCCACAATTATCCCAGTCTCTCAGGGGCATCCTGTTGAATTGTTGTTGTTTTGCAGAGGGGGCCTGTGGGCAAACTAACCACTTCTTTGACATTAGGAGCATGTTTAATCACTACACAGACATAGACATAGAGTAAGCAGAAAATGTATTAAAATGTAAAAGAAACCCTCCACTGTACTCAGATTTTTAATATTTCATCTGACGTGCTGATGCTGATGCAAAGTGCTGCCATTACTGATACCAACGTAGAGAAAAGTGAGTAACATATGATTTTTAATCTCCTGCTTTTGATTTTAGTTGTTTCGTGCACAGAGTAAATATCTTACGAGCACTCAGAAAGCCTGAGCAGTTCTTTTTGCCACATTACTGCAGCCTGAGTCCACAATGGACAAAGGATGATTAATTACCGTGTGTTGGAATAATAATTCCACACAGTGTTTGTTTACAATGAAATAATTGCCTACATACAGCACTGAGATTAGCTGACAACCACGAACCTGTTGAGATGATTAGTATCCTCTTTTGTTTGGCTTTTGTGTGTTAAAGGGGACACAGGAGTGAATACATTCAGTTCACCAAAAGTCTTCACCAGTTTTTCAGGTTGACGTGATGTTAGTCTGCTTTAACGATTCAATTCAAAGCACTAGTCGATCTTGCTGATTGGAAACGTCCGTGTCAGCTTTATTTCCATTTGTGTAAATCTAGAGGAGCGGGAAATTTCAACCCTGTCTCAGAGGGACTGCGTTTATATTTGCATTCACAATGACGTTGTGCTGACAGATGTAATGGCTGCCTGGCTCGTGCTCAGTCGACGTTTGTTTGAGTGAATGAAACACAGAGTCCAAACTGTGGTCAGGTTTAGGCTTTAGTGAAGGTTAGTGAAAGCTTGTGATGACGTGTGACTTCTTCTGTTTTAAAATAGACGTTGATCTTTTCCTGTGTGCTGTCAGAGTGTGAAAATACTTGATAATGCTGTAGTCACTGGTGAGTGGATAGTGCACTGCAGGATTGCCAATTTTGATGGAAGACCACTGAAATTCATTGTCGGTAGACATAAAGTCAGTTTCAACATTTTTGCTCCTTGCTTGGTACATTAATTAACAACATTTCTTCATTTTGGTTCCTTCCAAACGTATTTGCTGCTGCTAATTAATTCTATGTAAATGTAATTCCTAGCAGCCAAAGCTCACTGTGTGGTGGTGTAATAGATAAGGAGATTAATAGTAAGCTTTGCATTATTTCTGCTGTCATGGAGAGCCTACAGTTGATTTTGAATGGTATTGCTCTCACTGAGAAGAATTAATAGAGCTTCGGTCAGGCTCTGTGCTTCAGCCGAGCACCTCCTCTCATGTCAGCTTTTACATAAATAAGAGCTTTTTCTCTCCATCACTCCCTCTCCTTCTCTTTCTCTCATGCACACCCACACAGAGCCTGTCAGAGGCACATGAGGATGGGAGGAGGAAGGAGGGAGGTGGGTGAAGCATGACACGTGAAAAAGGAAAAGCGTTGCTCTTAACACTGCATCTACAGCCCTCTATCTATTGTTTCTCTGTTTTTCTTCCCTCTCCTTCTGTTTCCAGATACTGTATGTATCCACCAGTATTTCCCCTTGCTGAAATCGGAGCTGTTGAGAATTTACACGCAGAACCTCTTCTCTTTGTTCTCAAAATTATCCAATTACCCAAGATCTTCTCTCCTCTGGCAGAGAGATGTTGATAAATCTCAGTTAATTTATGTGTAAATTAAGACACTGCTAATTGGATCCAACAGAAGAGAGGCGAATTATGGAAAAAACTATATTCAGCATTCAGATCCAGCCATCGTTTATGATCCGTCAAACACGTTATGCCCACAGCGTGTACATTATCTATTATGTAACCCTGCCATAGTGTGTCAGAGAAAGAACACTGAAAGATTCATGCTGCCCAACAAACACGGCAGGCGGAAGAAAGATACGCTACTCTTCTCTGTTGGCCTGGACTTTAGAGTTAAATCGTTAAAATCATGCATTTCTTCAGACACTAGTAAACGGGTGTTGTTCGAGACTTTGCACACCAATCGGTTGCCACGGCAACTTGCAGAGTTTTTCCAACTGACCTACAGTCGGCTGACTGCTGCCTCACTGAGGTACAGCTTGGACGAGTTCTCCTCTGTATACCAGCCACCTGCTTGAAATAGTAATCATCAGAGTCCAATAATTACATTTCTAACTATCTAGACAAAATCTATATACCCGGTCTGAACCCATCACTTGACTGTGATTATCTGAGAGGTGTCAAATAGGCAGAGGCTCATTAGTTACAATGATTTAAAAGCAAGGTACTGTGAAAGCAGCTGGATGCCTTCCAAAAAGGTGATGGATTATAAATTCAGTGCCTTTAAGATGTATTCACTCCCTTTGAGCGCTGTCACGTTTTATTGTTTAAAAAAGCAGATTTGATGTAGCTTTTTCGACTCAGACCCTTTAATGTCGAAATGAAAGCAGATCGCTGCGCAATGATCTCAAAGGTCCATTAAGTGGCAACCGACTGAACGCCCCCTCGCCTCACCCTGTCCTGTGGAGGCCATGAAAAACACAACAGGCCCTCCTTACAGCCAGTGTCTGGTTTGTCCATTTTGGGATGCTGTAGAAACATTTGGCAGACACTGTAGATATTAAAGAGTCATTCAAAGGTATGAAAATACATTTCTGCCAATAGATCCTCCTAAATCCTACACCCTGGCCCTTCATTTGTAATCAATTAGTCCCTTTGATAGGACACACCTAAATCATCACCTGTGCAGCTCATTGGTTTTGGAAGTCATGCAATTGGTAGATCACCTGTGTGTTGTCAATGTCTTTAAAATGACTGTGCATACACCTGTATCTGGGATGCCCAACTTTCAATGAATCAGTATCGAGTGCTGCAGGAAGGAGCCGTGAAACCTGTAGATGAGTTAGCATTGTTGCACTTTCGGTTCCCTCGTCTCAAAGTCAAAGTGTTTTTTGTAAATGTTTTTGGTTAGATGCTTGAAATGAGGTCTGTAGTTCACACAAGCTTCTAAGATTATCATGTTTTTGTAATGCATCAGTAAATACCTCTCTCATGCATCTTGAAGCTTTTATGTGTCTTTTAGCCACTTGTTAGCAACCGCTAATAAGACTACAGAGGTGGTCAGGGACAGTCCGCCTTTACAGCCTTGTTGTGTTTACTCCTGCTCTCTTGCAAACTATTCTACCTCGAACTTTCCTACTTGTAGATTTATCAGTTTATAGTCAAATGTGTATAGAAGAGTGTAATAGGAAGCTTAGTGATGGTAATACTGATGTCATTTCATTGTCATTCATTTATAGCCTGATGCTTTTTACTTCTAATGATGGCAATTAGGCCTCAAAAAAATCATAAAAACTTACATATTTTGTTCACCAAGATAATCTTTGTTTGCCACAGAGCCAATTTTCTGCAAAAATCTAAAATCCAATGGAAAAATCCCTTTGGTTTTTTGTCAAAGGAACCGCAACGATGCTAACTTCCAGGTTGGCCTAAAAAAATCCATCATCTCTGCCGCACTCTATCTTGACAAAACCTAAAGGAACAGCCCCTGAGCAACTCATGGGATGGATACAAAACAATTTCAAAATCATTGACCGTCCCTTTAAGTACATCAATCATGAAGAAAGATTGAAGCACAGCTGTAAATCTGCACAGAGCAGAGAGTGACCGTGCAACAAGGAGACTCATGAAGGAGACCACCAAGAGACCTGAAGCAGCTACAAGCTTCAAAGACTCAGATTGGGTCAAAGCCACTTTCACTTTCACTTTGACATGAAAGTGTCTCTTGTTGATCAATGTCGAAAAAAGCCACTTCAAATCTGCTTTGACTATACAATAAAACATTAAAACAAGTTAAATAATACTTGTTTTAAATAGGCAATAGACACGTTTTTTGCTTTAACTCATCATTATGAAGTACAACTTGACTGCACGTAATGTAATGGCTATAGAAAAATGCCACATTCAGCGGTTTAGCCTACCTATAAGCCTCACTTTCACTTTACAATTCTGTCTCCGTACCAACTCCTAGAAAAATGGAGGCTAGATTTACAACACAAAGGCAGGCTGGATGGATCAATCTACTTATTTATACGGAAATCATCAGACAGAGAATATGTTATCACCATCTCCATTGTGCAGTTTCTTTCATTTTGTAAAAACAAAAACCATGATACCAACCCAGTTCGCCGCTCTCGCTACAATCAGTCTGTTCCCACTTTAAACATACAGTGAAGACTTTTTAGATCAGTGAAGGCATGTGACAGCAACACGTTTTTGTCAGTCCATTCAGGCTGTATTCATATTTCACTGTACTAATTCTGATGCAATTATTCGTGCCCGCAGTGTGACCCAGAGAGAGGGGTTAGCATTCCTCTTCACATCACTGTGTTAATGAAAACAGGCTTGAAGTCATGAAGAACAAGACAATTTTTTCCTCCTGAGAGAAATGTCACATATTTTTTAGCTATTTGGTGACATCTGAGCCACAAAGTGGCGCCGACATAATTGATGCTAATTCGGATGTCCTTGTGGTTTAAAGGTCAAATATTGAATAAAAACTGGGGGAAAGCCATAGACAGCTCTTTGTAATGATTGAAGATTACATGTTCAGTGGAGGGTCAGCAGCTTTTTATTCCCACCATTCAATCCTCCAGGTGATTTCACTGATTAGTTCCTCCTATCTGGTTTAAAGTGTATATTGATTGGTTGGAAGGAGCACGAGCAATCTCTTAGTCCTGCCGGGCACATGATTGCCTGGATCTGCTGTAGACCTTTACACACTGTTAATAACAGGACCCTGATCCTTTCACAGCAGATCCTTTTCCCTGTCTGTGCTTTTTGTGAGCTTTTCAATAAATATCAGTGCGTTTTTGTCAACATCTCACATTCTGCTCAAGAAATATACAGCATGTCACTGAGGGTATTCAAAGAAAGATGCTAATGTTTTGTATTAGCATATCACCTCTGTTTCTTCTCCTATTTTCTATATCAATAATGTTATTTAGAAACGTTTAAAATGGCTCACATCAAAGACTACTTCATGGATTAGAGGGAAATAACTGATCAGAGACTGATCTATTAAGCATTTACCAAAGCATATTAATGTAGCTGCAGTAAACAAAGGTTTTGCTTCCAGGAAGGCAAACAAAATACAAAAACTACAAAATAGAGAACACTGACATATTTCCTTTCTCTCCAAATATATTACCACTTCTTTCTGAAGCATCAATTGCCCAAAAGTATGCCTCCTCCAGGAAACAGAAGTTCACAACTTGTCTCTCCTCTCTCCTTGTGTTGCTGGGGAAGAACAGAGGAGTGTGTTATGACTAACCAGTCGGCCTGGCGAGTGTGTATTACGTCAAAAAGTCACACACTCATCAGCAACCTTCTGTACCAGCTGAATGTGCATTCAGTCAAAAGTTAGGGTGTAAAGACTACTCATTATATTGAAACAGTTTGATACCAAAGCTGTGTCTTTGTTTAACAATGCACAGTAGAGATGTACAGTACATCTTAATAAGTGGGGTGTGAAGGGACCATTAATCGAAGCACTGGTGCACACAGTGATGCTGTCACTCCCTCGATCTAACAACGTGTGTGCAAAATGAATGTCACATACAAGGGTTTTGCTAATACTGGGCTGGAGAGAAAGAGGATTAGTCTCTACCGAAAAAAAAAGCACACAGTCAGCATGAGTTTAAACAGCGGACATTTTGACTGGTTATCATGTAAAACACAGGTGTAACTCATCACATTGATCATGCCTCAGTCTCATTTAAGTACCCCAGTAAGCCTTGTCACAGAGTCAGCATGCAGGATGTCATGGTCCCAGCCATCATTAAAGTCATTTGTTCCACCTGTGGATTTCCTGGTATGACTTGTCAAAATGTCCTCTGTGAAAAGGGCCTGTTAAATGTTTAACATTTCGGTCATAGACCTTCATTAAATGTGATTTATTTAGAGGTTGAGATCATCTCTGTGGTCAACATCTCTGTGGCATGTTTAGCTTTGCTTAGCATGAGCACTCCCAACAAAAGTAGGTCCCAGTATCTCCAAAGCTGTCTTATGTGCATCGTATCATGTGTATTTAAAACTCAATCGCTTATACAGATTGGAGCAATTTCTTAATGAACAACAGATGTGTCTGTGAACAGCTTCTTGAAGTCCATGTGGCTAGCTTGTTGCATACATGCATACATGACACAACAAAGCTATTTTACAGCTGCTGCAAAGTCATATTTTTCCTCTTTTGATGAGAGTTAGCTGTGTTTCCCCCTGCTCTCATTAGCTTAGCTTTAGCTTTATGCTAAGCTAGGCTAAACCCATAGCCAATCTGTCCTCTGAACATTCAGAGATTGCTAGCAGATAAAACGTACAGCCACAGAAACAGTCATGGTGAGATCTGGCTCCTTCTGTGCTACTAAGATTATAAACTGCGCTTTTTTAGATCTATTCTTGTACTGAACTGAATAGTGTGAACCACCTGCAACAGACTGGACTGATGGCTGTGTTAATTATTGAGCTTTAGAGGTGATGGTACACAGACTTTGTTACCTTTGGACAAAGCCACGATTGCAGTCTCCCCCCTTTTCTTGTCTTAATGCTATGCTAAGCTAACTGGCTAGCTTTGTATTTAAAGTACAGATGCAAAATGGTGTAATCATAATTTCCATTGTTCTGATATTGTCATGTAACTCACATAAAAAAAACAAGCTTATTTCCCAAAATATTTGATAAATGAAAACATCAAGAGGACTTTTGCTTCATAGAAGCTGTTCAGCTAAAGCAAATGCCAGCTTCCCTCTGACCCAGACAGTGGGACAGTGACATTTAAATTCATGCCAGAATATTATGTAAATTTCCCTTCTTCAGCAGCTCACTGATCTGATTTCATATTGCCAACATAAGTCACATTTGAACTGATGTCTAACTGGTGCAACAGGCTGCAGGTCTCCCAGCAGGCCCTCTCACTCAGCCTCCATACACTAATGAAGAACAGCCTTGGGCCAGGCTCGAGGCTCAAGGTTACATACATGTGATCTCTCCTCACAAAGAAATCAGCAGCACCCATCTTAGAGAGATAAACAGTACTCAGCTCTGCTTGGATGGAGGCTGACTCACTGGCTCAGTCTTTGGAAATGTCTGCTGGTCCTTGGCCACTGCTTAAGCTCTGTTTTTCTGTGATTTCTGCACGGGAAATGGTGTTGCTCTCTGAAACTGCCCGAAAAGACCCATCTCATGGTTTTGGAGAAATCATTTTGGATCAGAAATGTCAGCGCCTGTTCACGCTTTCTCACCGACCATCATGCAGTGTCATTTCTGTCAGTGAACTGCTATGACCTTGATCCATGACCTTCAGATAGAGAAAATACATCTCATCTGATGTCTGTCAGTTTTCTGTGTTGGCATGTTTACACTGATCAGATTGTTCTTTCTGATTACATGACAACAACCTCAATAATCACTCTGGGTTTTTCAAATGAGGATCTGACATTGTTAGAAAACCATGTTCGTTTCCTTCCACTTTCCACTAATTGACTCTAATATCTTTCCACTCATCAGCTTTCAAAATAACAAGCCATGAGATGTAAACACAACTCACTGGATATTCCAGTTGCATGTACAATGAGTTGCATTTCATTTTCATACGGAGGCGATACCTCGTCCTGTTAATTATTCATGTGTCAGTAATGTGTGCAGCTGTTCCCCTCTCAGACAGAAAGAGGGAGGAGAAGATTGAATTGATCTTTATCTATACTTTCAAGTAAAGCAGTGAACGCAGATTGTATAGTACAGATCTGGACCACTAATACTGTGGCTCTAGGGATGGAAATGTTGGTCTGTCACTCCTGACTACTATTGGATGGATTGTCATGAATTTGGTTCATGCATTGATGGTCCCCAGAGGATCAATTCTAATGAATTTTGGTGATCCTCCGATTTTTCCTCTTGTGCAACATTTTTGTTTTCAGTGGCATGTCTTGACAGCTATTACATGGATTGTAATGACAATTTGTACATATTCATGGTGCCAAGAGGATGAATCCTAATAACTTATGTGGTTTTCCTGTAGCACCACCAATATGTCAGCTTTTTTCACTTGTCCAGTGAAATATTTCAACATTCACTCAGTGGACCTGCACCAAATTTTGTACAGACATTCATGGCTCCCAGAAGATTTTTCTTTTCGTCTTTGGTTATTTCCTGACTTTTCTCTAGTGCCACCTGCAGGTTTCGTGAGAAATGTCAAGACAGCAATTTCTAATACTTCTTCTGATCAAAATCAAAATATTCATGAAGTAATTATCTGGTCAATCAACATTAAATTAAGTGGCAGCAATTTTGATAATCAGTTAATCACTAAGTATTTTCAAAGCAAAAATATCAATAATTCACTTGTTCCAGCTTCTCAAATGTGAATCTTTGCCAGTTTTCTTAGTTCTGTATGATACTAAGTTGAATACCTTTGAATTCAAGACTGTTGGTCGCACAAAATGAATAACAATTTATTGATTAATCCGGTAAATACTCTGCATTCATAATGCTTCTTATGATCAAACTAATAACACTCACATCAGCCTCAGCTGCTTTGTACATAAGGCTACTGAGGAAATGCTAATTTTAGCATGCTGTCGTTAATGTTGAGCTCAAAGTTGCATTGTGTCCCAGTAAAACCTCATAGAGCCACTAGCATGGGTGTATACACTTAGTGTTGTCCTCATAATGTTACAGCCACAAACAACCACCACACCTCCATTCTTAGCAAAAAAAGAGGCACATAAATTGACAACACAAAACATACAATACTTAAGAAAAGAGAGAACAACAACAACAACAACAACAACAAAAACAAAGAAAAAAAACCCTGAGCTGCTTAATCTGGAAGAGAGACGTCCCTCTTCTCCAGCCTCCCTTAAATATCAGCCAGGGCCACCCACTAATCACCATAACCAGGAGCACCACCTTAACCAGGAGCACCTGGGAGGGGAGAAAAAGGAAAACAGGGGAGGAAGAACACATGGGAGGGTGCATAACAACATACAGTACTTTGAATTGATTTTACAGATCTGGACTAGAGATGTTTTTTTTCCTGTGAATATGTGAGAGCGAGACAGAAAAACAAGGCTCATAACATCCATTTTTCTATAGCTCTGGTGCACCTGATGTTTACCACTGCAGAATCTAAATCTGCAAGCTCCACAGATAGCCTGGAATACTAATAAGATGAAGACTTTGCCATGTCCCATTTTTTTCTCTCGCTGCTCAATCTCTTACTCTCTTTTTTTTTATTATTATTATTTGAGTCCTCCTTTCTGCCTCCTTCCTCACTTTCGTGTCTGACTCCTCCACAGGAATACCTGTGTCCACTGAAGCGGTTTGTGCAGAGGAGCATGTAGTGACAGCCATGTCTCTGGAGATGGAAAAGACCATCACCAAGCTGATGTACGACTTACAGAGGAACTCCACCTCTGATGATGACTCTGGATGTGCACTGGAGGAATACGTCTGGGTCCCGCCCGGCCTCAGTCCTGAGCAGGTACGCGAGCTCAACAACGCTGCCTTTCAAGTCACAGAGATTCACCTTGCACTCCCTTTTCACATTACTCATAAGTGCTTCATTAGCTAACACCTATTTTTGTTCTGCATAGCCAGACTGTATCGAATTGAACCGGATCGGAGAATTAAATTAATTGGACAATCAAGTGACTTTTCCCTGATAATCCTTAGATGGAAAATTCACTGATCTGAAAACAAGACAGTGGATTGTTATTATTTTAAATCCCCTTCATGGTGTTTTAGTCCTTTGGGGTGGAGGAGGGGAGGAGAGAAGGGCAGGGATGACATACAAATCACTGAGACTTTGCTGTCGGGCATTTCATGGAAGAATAATTGTAAGGACGTTTTTTAAGCTGTCAGTGTTAAAGCTTTGTATGAACCACATTCACAGACAGACAGACAGAACGACAAGCAGAACCGAAATCATGAAAAGGAAGCACAGACTCATTAGCTGATTACTGTGGCTGAAGAGCAGATGTGAAGCAATGATTGAATTGAGTAAATGTTGTCTGGATTGCTTTGTTATCAAAATCGCTATAATAAATGAATCTATAATTTATATATGCCAGTGTATAAAGTTTTGTTTATCCAGGTGGAGTCCCATTTCACATGGAGCAATAAGCAATTTCCCTGATCACATCAAGCGGATGATTATTACATTTTTTTCCACAAATGAGAGAAATATGTTACTTTTGAACCGATAACATATTGTCATTTTTCCATTTAATGGCGTTGTTGGTATGCTGAGCCTCAATTTGTTCAGCATTTCAATGTATCCTTATGAATTTAAACCCAGAGGAATGGAAGTAATTTGCGTCGGTGAATGTTTAGATGAATCTAATTGAAAGTGTGTGGCAATGTCTTCATGTATCCAGGTTTCACAATTCTCTGATTGCTTCCATTTGCAGTTTAAATGCCTTTTAATTGCATGCATGACCAAGCTAATGTAATCAATTGTGCTCATCCAAACGAAGATATTTCCTCATCTTTGTTTATTTTTGTCCGTTGTTTTAGTCAGTTTTGACTTAAGATAAACAGTTCTGCACAACTATACTGTCTGTAAACAAACAAACTGTCTTTATTTAGTAAGGGCAGCACTCTGATGCGTCAGGCCTCCTCGGCCTCTGTTAACCGGTGACAGGCTGGGCTGATAACAGTCATTTTCTCCAGTCAGCCATCTTGACAGGATGCTGAAAGAAGCTGCAACCTCTCTCATCCAACAGGGGGTGCAGGCCATTGTAGCTGCCTGTTGCTTTTTTTAATGCACTAATGATTTTTAAGCCTGTCACTTCGGGTTTCTCTCCACACAGCGTCATTAATATAACTCGCATTTTAATAATCATTTCACGTCGTACAGTTCATTTAGCTGTCAGAACTCAAAAACCCCACTTTTGACTAAATTTTCTGTGACAATAAGGTTAATTTGTGCGAGGATTGCCTTGTTGAAATGATTGACTCCCCAACTTTCTGACAAAATGCTCCAAACTGTGGCACCCGTGGTTGTACTGTCTACTGCTGTTCATCTCTGACACAATTTCCCAGCAGATACTAATTATATTTATAAAAGATGATCTAAATAATCATCGCAAAACAACATGTAAAGGCACATTTTTCCTCTTTAGCCTGGTGGAAAACTACAGTATCTAATGCCTATAAAATTTATTTGAAGATCTTGAGAATACAGAATGTGATGAGAAAGACCTTCCCATAAGTTGAGAGAGAGCTGAAAATATTAGTTAATTAATCATTTGATCAATCAACATTAAATTAAGCGGCAACAATTTTGAAAATATCAAAAATTCACTTGTTCCAGCTTCTCAAATGTATTCACATTTGAGAACTGTGCTGGTTTTCTTAGATTTCTATGATACTAATTGGAATACCTTTGGATTTTGGACTGTTGGTTGAACAAAATGAGCAATATGAAGACGTCACCTTCAGCGTTGGGAAATTACAATGGGCAGATCACCAGATCAAAAACAATTCATTGATTAATTGAGAAAATACTCTGCAAATCACTTGATCCTTAGTTGCAGCCCTGTATAAGTCTCCCATGTTTGAGCTCAAAACACAGTAGAGCTTTTCAGGAAAGCAGTGTTTTTGGACCAGCGAAGAAAAAATCCAATATGAGAGTGAATATTCAGTCATACACTTGTAGTCCTTTAAGCTTACCTGTTTCCTCTCCTTCCAAGCTCTCTCCATTCAGAGGGACAGATTCTGGAGAAAAAGGTCCTCACCTCAAATTACTCTGACTTGCAAAACAGGCATAAGCCTCAGTGTCACCCTCCACAGTGCAGAAAAAAACTAGTGGGTGGGTTATAGAGAATCTGAGGGGCAGCACTCAGAGACACACTGCGTTTCCATCTCACTCTCCACCCCACTGATTATGTAAATTGGAACACAAAAACTTCAGCAAAATAGGTCTTTACACTGCACTGAACACTCAACCGCTCTGTCAAAGCTTGTTTTTCTGAAAATCAGAGACAGTGACAAGATTGCTTTCTGTCCTTTAAGTGTTTACTTCTCAATTCAAGGCGTTCTCTATTTCACCCGCTAACATGCAAATACAAAGGGAGGTTCAGGCCACGGTAACAACGTCCTACTGCATCATGAATTCTAATTGCGATACCAGTATGGGTAACTGAGATTTCCTTTAAGCGCTGTGAATATTAGCCATTGAAAATTTAAAGAACCTGATCCTGGTCAAGGTTGTATCTGCAGCGGCAGCACAGAGCTCATTGTGCGATACACTTTGAGTCCCAGACACTAATGTTCAAGGGCAGCTATGATGGAGGGCAAAACAAAAACAAATTTTTCTGGCATGAAGACCATGATGAATTCATTTGAAAGTAATTTCAGATTTGTTAAGGTGGGTTTGTCACCATGAATTAATGAAATACCTTTAATTCAGCATGATGGACTCATAATGACACAGTTACGAGCTGTAGAACTAGACAGATACTTGCATATGAATGTAGGCAGGGGACAAGATATTGATATTAGAAGTGTTATTGACCAATCATGTGTGAGAGTGCTTTGGTTGTGTGCAGGTAAAAAGTCCATGTGGAGAGCAAAAGAGGCAAAACTGGTGCTGGTGGGTTCAGAGATTGGCTCTCTATCATACTCAAAGTGGCTATAATCACTATTTTTATATCATCAGTGGATCACATACAGACTTCCAGTGGCTTGGCTACCAGCATCACTGCATAGAAAGGAGCTCTTGCATTGGCAGAAGTAAAGTTCCTAATTTGGCAACTGAAGCGACTTAAAATAAAACAGCAATGAGCAGGTACAAGAATTTAAGAAAAGGAGAGTCACATCATGGAGCTAGAAATGTGAAAAGAAGCCAATGCAAACCTGCACAGGTAAGAATGGTCACATCCGCTACACTCAGCTCCCTATGAAAAGAGGCGATTGAGGTGGTAGCTGAGGGCATGTGGGACCTTAAATCAGGAGTTAAAAAAATAATTGTTGTAGGTCAAAGCCACCACTAGCCAGATAGAGAAGGTGGGCAAATGTCGGGGAGAAATGGAGAGGAACATGGCAGAGTAGAAGAAGTGGAACATTGGGCTCAAAGTCACTCCAGGCCAAAATCTCTGACTCTGAAGGATGCTCTTGACACATCAATATACAGAATCCCAGAAAATGCAGAGGGCTGTGACAATTCAGTCATGATTCAGTCACAAGAGGACATTACAGGCCTGCGTCAGGAGAAGAGTTTGGGAATTGAGAGACCTCATAGAGCATTGTCCCCACTGCCACCTCAGCTCAATGGAGGTCATACAGTTCATTGTTAAGGAGAAAATCCTTCTTGCTGCTTGGAAGAAAAACATCGACATTCAAGACAGATAAGTGTTTTTGGACCTTGATTATGCCAAGAACGTACAGCAGAGGATGAAGGAATAAACTCCAATTGAACAAGAAGTTAAGGAAAAGAGGAATCAGACATGGTCACATATAGCAGCGCTAACTGCAGCAGATTTAAGAACGTGAGGCTTCACTGTGGGACCAATACCGTGAGCAGATCCAAGGACATTACCTTGGAAACCATAAAAAAAAAAGAGTACAGTGGATGCAATGAGTCAGGAAAGCATATGATCACCAGAAAAACATATATGAGAAGCTGAAGAAGCTTTTCAGGGGCCAGACAGAGAGGATGTTGCCATGGAAGAGCACAATGACTCTTCATGACACAAAATTTATCTACGTTTATGATAGTCTATTGGTACAAAGAGCCTGAGTCTAGTAAAGACTAATGTCTTCTCTGGCCTCTCTGGGATTTCATGAATACAGAAATGCATTAACTATATACTTAGGGCGGCTAATGAACAGGCAGTATTATAACATACAATCATTGAATGTTAGCGGTATAAATCATTAAAAGGAGCATTGCTAAGTTAAGACAAGAGAAAATCAGCTTTGCTTTCTAGAAAGAAACAAATCTGTCTGATGTGAAGCACAAGAAGCTGGAGAACATGGCCTTTAGAAATTCACTTTTCTCCTCAGATAGAACATGGAAGAGGGGTTGCAATATTGATTTCAAATTGTGTTTGCTTTGAAATTGTCTCAGAACATAAAGACAAAGAGGGTAGATTTGTTTCAGCAATGGGCAAACCAGGCCATGAAGAAGTCACCCTGTGTAACCTACACGCTCGTCCCATGCAGGGCAGGCAGTGGTATCACCCTCTTCAATGTAATCCTGAATCCCACAACTAACAGAGTGACTGATTGATGACGGTATCAAGGCAAAGATATAGTATTTATTCCAGAAATGACATTTCTCTGGGTTTAGTAAAGATAGTCATAAAAGGAAAGTTTGCAAGATTGTACAGAGGCACCTTTCTGATCACTCTGGATTAAACCTGAAATTAAATTGAGATGGAAGGCAAAAAACTACTTTGTGGAGGTTGAACACAGGCTTACTGGATCATAATAAAGACGATTAAAGCCAAAAAGCTGTTAGACCTGCAAGAACAACCAAAGAACCTTGAGAAATCTCTCAACATTAATGAAGATCCTTCTTCTATATTGAGCAAAGCGGGAGATGAACTAAATTCTTAGTGAGGAAATTGAGAAGAAGCATAGATTCATGCAGCAAAGGGGCTATGATGCAGGATCTAAAGTATCCAATTATGGAGACTTACGAAAAGAGAAGTGGAAAATACAGCGCACAAAATTAGGGACCCCTTAATAAAAAAGATAAGTACTAAACTGGTAGGAATCTACAATCTGTCTCTGCTTTTGAAACATACTGTAGATCATTATAGCCAGATGAGGCGGACTGACTAACAATTAAAATATTCCCGGCTTCATTAGACCTCTCTTCCATGTTTAAAGATCAAAAGGAAAAACTTGTATCCAAGCTTTCAATACAGGAAATTGATGCAGTAGTGTAATTTCAGGCCTCAGTAAAAACAAATGCACAGATTGTGATGGATTCCCTTCAGAATGGTGTAATGAGAGAGCCTCTGCTCTCCTTCACAAAAGTCTGTGAAGGGTGGAGCCCTCGCACCATCACGGACGGAGGCCTTTCTGTCAGTCACCCTTTTTGATAGGTGAGTGTATGTTTGCAAAAAAACAATAAAGGTTATCAGTTTGAACATGAAATATCTGATCTTTGTACTGCATTCAGTTGAAAAGCAGACCAAAAGGAACATTCTTCCAGAATATACCTTAAATCTATTTACTTCCAGTCGAGGTGCCTCTTAAGCAGTTTAGGGAATAGGACGGGCACTTGTCTAGATTCATTTGGAATAATTAAATAAAATAAATAATTAAATCGGCTCAGCGGAGGCCTCTTGTGTGTCAGCGTAACCCGGCCTGTGGGGGTAAATGGAAACGCATTGAGCTATCTTCAATGGACATACCTATACAGTCAGAAATGAACTGTCCCTGCAGAGTTAATGAAGTACTCCAGCTCCAAAATTAATGGCTTGTTTTGAAAATATGATTTAAAAAATGGTGAAGAGATTTCAGCTCCACAGAGAAATCAAATGGCTGAGCTGGCTGGCATACAATCCCGGCATCACAAGACAGACAACAGACGAATGAGGCATCACGTCCTTCTTCTGGATAATGACAGGCAGAAATCTTAATACTTTTGAGGGCTTATGTCAAGTTTTATGAGCTACTTCTAAATGAAATAAGGATCCTCAAGAATAACTCAGATACTTATTGATACCTATAATAGACATCATAGGCACAATACACAAGGGCTTCACCCTGTTTATTTCCACTAACTCCTTGTTTTGGGGACATTCCTGCAGGAAACATCTGGATCGGTTTCGGTAAACCACAACATATTTTTTGGTCTTGTCCATATATTAAGCCTTTTTTGAAAGGAATAAGCCATTTAGTCTCAGAGATTCTGGGCCTGAAATCTGATTTCTCATCCTCTTTTTTGTACCTCGGAACTATTCCTTCAGGCCTAAGTAAGAGCGACACATGTCCTTTGAAGATTTTTATGGCTTCAAGCAAAAGAAACAATTACAAACTGCTGGCTCCACAGGAACCCTCCCACCAATGCCCTTCTAATCAACATAATCTACTCTATTTGCTCAATGTGGAAAATGACTTTCACTCTTCAACTTCAGAAGAGTGAAGAAGAGCCCCATGTTTATTGAAAACAGCACAAAGACAACATCAAATGCTGAAAATGAGAAGTTTCATTGTTTTTGAAAATTATATCCTCATTTAGAATTTGAAGGCAGCAACACCTTTCCAAAAAGATGGGACAGGGTCATGTTTACTACTCTGCTGCATTACCTCTTCTTTTAACAACACTCTGTAAGCATTTGGGAACAGAGGAGACCGACTGCTGTCATTTTGAAAGCAGAATGTTTTCCCATTCAAACATTTTCAATGGGTGACAAGTCAGGACTGCAGGCAGGCCAGTTTAGCAGCCGGACTCGTTTAGTATGGCACTGTGCTGTTGGACCATGTGCTGAATGTGTTTTGGCATTGTCTCGCTGAAATAAGCAAAGCCTTCCCTGAAAAAGACGTCTACTTGGCAGCATATGTTGCTCCAAAACCTAAATATATTGTTCAGCATTAATGGTGCCCTAACAAATGTGCAGGTTAGCCATGCCATGTGTATGAATGCACCCCCACACCATCACTGATGCTTGCTTTTGAACTGTGCGCTGATAACAAGCCGGATGGTCGCTCTCATTTCAGTTGACTCTTCAGACCACAGATCGGTTTTCAGCCTTGTCCCTTGTGTACAGAGATTTCTTCAGATTCTCAGAACCTTTTAATGACATTATGTAACGTAGACAATTAAATCCCCAAATTCTTTCCAATTTTATGTTGAGGAACCTTATTCTTAAATTGCTGCATTATTTGCCAGCACAGTCTGTTACACTTTCCCAGCTTTACTTCACAGTGACTCTCATGTGACTCACCTGTTGCCAGTTGACCTAATTAACTGTGAGATGTTCCACCAGGTGTTTTCTTTCAGCATTTCACTACTCTTCCAGTCTTTTGTTGACACCGTGCCAACTTGTTTGAAACATGTTGCTGGCATCAAATTCTAAATGAGGATTTGATTTTCAAAAAACAATGAAATTTCTCAGTTTTTACATGTGATTTGTTGTCTTTGTGTTGTCAATTAAATACGGGGTTTCTATGTTTTGCAAATCATCACATTCTGTTTGTATTTACATTATACACAGTGCCCCAACTTTTTTGGAATCAGCGTTGGAGTTCTTTTTCTGACAGGGTCCTTCTATTTGCACCATACCTTCAATGATCGCGCTGTAATATCCCACTTCATCTGTTCTATGTTCATTAAAAAACAAAAACTTGTATCTAAATTGTGTTGCTTGTTGTGATGAACCCACAGAGAATTACCACTGATATGTGCAGTTTTCACTGAGAAAGCTTTCATAAAACCAGTGTGCACCACTTGCCCAGCTGCCAGACAAAGTATTAAGCAGCTAAACAGACAGATAGTCATCTCAGGATTGGTTGAGACAAAAAGCAGAGCTAAAAGAGTGATTATTGAACTAACCTTAAATCATCACCTTCGTCAGGATCTTGAAATGAATGCTAACGTTCCTTCGTATCTGCTGGATGTATAAACAAGTTCACCTGTTATAAAATGTCAGTGTTGTTTACAGCTTGTTTTTGCTTCCCCCAAGTGGCCAAAAAATCAGCTAATGCAGGTTTAATGTTTGAAGACTGTAAGACAGCATCAGAACCACAAGTTTGATGTTGTTTCAGGTGCATCAGTATTATAACTCCTTACCAGAAGAGAAGGTCCCTTACATAAACAGCCCTGGAGAGAAATATCGCATCAAACAACTGCTTCACCAGTTGCCACCACATGACAATGAGGTAAAACAGCTCGCCACATTTCTCATATAGACATGGACACTTTATCTTTGTTGTTGTGACTCCCGGTAGTAATGACAATGCCTAATGATGAACCATGTTGTTCAGGTGCGTTATTGTAACGCCTTGGATGAGGAGGAGAAACGAGAGCTTAAGCTCTTCAGCAACCAACGGAAGAAGGACAACTTGGGAAGAGGCAGTGTCCGTCCTTTCCCCCTCACCATCAATCAGGCCATTTGTGATAAGGTAAAATCAACAATTAGCCTTCCTTCCTTTTGCCCTCTTTTCCTTAATTTCCCTTGCTGAAGATATCAGTGTTTAAGGCTTCTTTCTATCTTAAGAAATTAAATTTTCTATTCTATCTGTATAATTCAGTCCTTTTTTTTCTCTCACTTTTTTTTACTATATTCATGATTGTGCTTGCCTGGGCTTCTTTTTGATGTTTCATCAGATAGATGAAACAGATATAAAGTGTAAAACATTTCAATCTTGAAAAGATGATAGATATTTCAAGTATCGTCTTCTCACTCTCGCTCTCAACATCTTACAGTTTGTATTCATCTTTTTCTCTGCCTCTTCTCCCACCCCGACATTTCCTTTCCTGTCCTTCCCTTACCCTTGCTTTCCTTCCCATTCCCCTCTTCTCGTCTCCTCTCCCATTCTTTCCTTTCTTTTCCTCTCCTCCCTTCTTTCTCCTCTGCTCCCCTGCAGTGTGGTGGTCAGATAAATGGTGGGGACATTGTGGTGTTTGCTGCGAGGGCAGGTCATGGAAAATGCTGGCACCCTTACTGCTTTGTCTGCAGCATGTGTGAGGAACTGTTGGTGGATCTCATCTACTTTTACCAGGATGGCAAGATCTACTGTGGTCGGCACCATGCCGAGAGGCTGAAACCCCGCTGCTGTGCCTGTGATGAGGTGCGCCTGTCTGGGCCTGCAGCCCTTTGGGTTGGAAATGGCTGAATGGTTCACAGCTCAGACTCTTGGACGTGGTTGAAACTAGTCTGGAGAGAAAAGATGTCTCAGTATTCTTGCCATGTCTCAGAAAGTCTGCTTGTTTTCTCACCGTAATGTGTGGCAAGCAGGCCTGAGGTAACGATAATAAAAACTCTGGCCACAGTGCTCCGCACTAATTGACGTCAAGCAAGGTTTGTTTACTCAAAGTATATGAAAATTCAACAGTCCAGGTGCCCATTTTTATTCAACTGAGGGGGCATTTTCATTTGATTTCACAAATTGTTTGATTTTCTTGAACTCGTTGACTTGAACTTGTTTTAAAATGGTCATGGGACAACAAGGTTAAGGACCACTGTCCTTGAGGAAACATAAAATATTATGAAAACAATAATGTGCCAAGGATGGAGCCCTGAGGGACATCGAACATCATAGCTATGCAAGATGAGCTTGCTTCTTTCAACAGCAACGTTAAAACCCAATGAAACTTCTCAGTTTCAGCATTTGAGTAAATCACAGCGTTTAGGTGTAAAACAAGATTAAAGCCAGTTAATTCATCGCTCATTTTACATTAACTCATGACATCGGTTCAATACTCTCACACAATCTCTGCAGAATATCTTTGCTGATTAATGTAATGTCTGGGTCACGCAGATAATCTTTGCTGATGAATGCACTGAGGCAGAGGGCAGGCACTGGCACATGAAGCACTTCTGTTGCTACGAGTGTGAGACCACCCTTGGCGGCCAGCGCTACATCATGAAGGATGGACGGCCACACTGCTGCAACTGCTTCGAGTCCCTTTATGCAGAGTACTGTGATGCATGTGGAGAACACATAGGTATGTGTTTCCTGCAGTGTTTTTTTATTGTTGCTTTAATTCCTCTAATACATATGAACTGTTACCAAAACACATGGACATGCTTTTCTTGCACTAACATCATAGAAAACCTCTAACAGCTATTTATTGTAAGTGTGGGTGTTATCATCTCTGTGAGCCTTGTGTGCCACAGCTGTGGAGAGGTGGAGTCAGTGCAGTGAGATGTGGATGGTTATTATCATCCCAAGCTCCAATAACAGTGAAAGAGTACGTTTCAGAGGTTGTATCCAGTTGGGAGCTGTGAAAGATGATTACTTCCTCCAGCTGGGGAGCAGGGTTGGTGAATTCCTGCTCTTACAAATCGTGACCATGTAAAGACATAGAATCACAAATCTTTTCCTGTAGGAGAAAAAAAGCTGTGTTTATCCAATATTTTTAAATCCTTTTCATCACTTAGAGGCATATTTGACAAAAATTAGCTTAATCTACTTGGTTAATGGCTAAAATCAGACTGTAGACTCTGTTCATTAGCAGTACAGACTTAATAGAATAACATTTTTGCATTAGTGTACGAGATGCTGACATTACATTACCACCATCCCCATTGTTTTTACAAATATATTTGGTTCTGGTATTTCACATTCTAAAATGATGTTGTTTTTCCCATCTTAACAAAGGTATTGACCAAGGCCAGATGACGTATGATGGGCAGCACTGGCACGCAACTGAGGAATGTTTTTGCTGTGCCCGTTGCAAGCGCTCTCTGCTGGGCCGCCCATTCCTGCCAAAGCAGGGGCAGATCTTCTGCTCACGGTCCTGCAGTGCTGGGCAGGTGGGTACACACCATGTATTTATTACACCTTATGTGTGCAATTACCCTGTGCAAATTTCCAATCGTGGGCATATCTCTAACAGTGAAACGTGTATAGTGTATATAGTTTTTTTTTATTTATCACTCAATGAATTTCCAGAGTGGGATCAATGTTCATTTTATCTTAACCAAGAATATGATTGCAGTATTACTGATTTGTACATTTTTTTTTTTTTTTTTTTTTTAAAAGGGGGACATTCCTTCATATATACATAAACTTTATTTACTCATTTGCTGTTTAGTAATTGTACTAAACTGTTTCATTTTAACCAATCAGGATCCAGATGAGTCTGACTCCTCAGACTCAGCCTTCCAAAGCGCCCGTTCCCGTGAATCCCGCCACAGCACCAAGATTGGAAAAAAGGAACGGAGGAATGCTGAGGCCCGCCAGTCAGCTCCTCCACCGATGCCTGATCGTCTGTCTGCCGAAAGTGATCCCCTTTCTGTTCAGATGGACCGCTTAAGCCTCTCATCAAGCCAGACCCCGAGTAGGACACCTAACCGCACACCCAGCCGCACTCCGAGCCGTGCCCCAAGCCTTAACCAGGTGTGGATGAGCCGGGATGACCCCTACGTCCCTGCTACCTATGAGGGACCCCAGCGGGAACCCTCCCCAACACCAACACCTATACATCTGCTGGGTCAGTGTAATCTCAGGCAGGGCTACAATCCCAATGCAAATGCTCATCCTCCAGCTCAGAGCCCTGCCAACCCAGGGAAGAGGCCTGATTCCTGGGGAAAAGAGCAAGGCAATGCCAAGAGGACCCCAATGGCTGCTTTGAGGGGCCACTCCTTTAATGAAAACTGGACCCACCACGGCCAGGATGAGTTCAGGCCCAACAAGCTACGCACCCAGATGAGCTTCAATGAGATGTCTAGCCAGAACCAGGGCTTCTCTGACAAGAGGAGCATCAGCCTGCATGGATTCCAGAGAGACGGCAGACCCCCGCTGACCAGGAGGAACCCGATCAATGCCATGAGCTTCAATGAGCCCCTCACTCCTCTAGAACAGACTCCTCGTGGATCCATGGACTCCCTCACTATGTCCAATGCTACAGGTACACATATATAAATAATACAGCATGATGCAATGTGATATAATGCTAAGTGACATAAAAATGTGACATGTGATTTATCATTTTAGCAGGTAACTCTCTGGATGGGGTCAGCAAGCGCCAGGAACATTTGTCCAGGTTCTCCATGCCTGACCTGAGTAAAGACTCAGGTGTGAATGTGTCTGAAAAGAGCAACATGGGCACCCTGAGCTCCTCAGTCCAGTTCCACAGCACAGAGTCACTGTCCTCCTCTCGCCCCTACAACAACAACATGTATGCTCCACTGAGAGTCGGCTACCCACTGCAGTACTGGGATGGCCCACAGCCACTGGGCTTCGACAGCAAAGGTCGTGTTGGCGTGATGGGCAGCAGTGGGAACCTGCGGATGGCTCCCATGAGTGACAGAATGCCCCGCCGACGCATCAGCGCGCAGGAACCCTTGACACAGCAACAACAGCCCCAACCAAGGCGCCGCAAACACCACCGTGGAAACCATGGTAATGGGCAGCACCGCAGTGGCCGTCACCACAAACGCTCTCGCCGCTCCCGCTCTGATAATGCCCTGCACCTGGTGGCAGACCGGCCCGCTCAGATGGTAGAGCTGCCCTACCGTCGCGTCCAGGAGGACTACGATCGCTTCCCTTCTGGTAATGCGGCTCGGGAGTTGTTTGGTCTGGAGCCGGGCGGGTACAGGCAGCAGCCCCACCGGCCCTGCCCCCGCACCACCTCTGATCTCACCCTGCAGAATGCTGGCTGGCAGCCTGTGGGGCTGGGTGGGCCATACTGGGGAGATGGCTACATGGAGGCTGCTGACCCCTGGTGCTCCAGCTGCTCCTCTTCCTCTGAGTCTGAGGGAGATGAAAGTTATTTCATGGGCGAACCAATCCCTCGGCCCGTGCAGCTTTGCTACATCAACAACGAGGAGCTGCGCCATCGCTACAGCCCCTCTGGGATAACTGGCCATCACGGACCTCTGCATGGACCGATTCATGGCCAGCTGCACACCCGCCAAAGGAGGAAGAGCAAAAACTGCATAATTTCCTAGATTTAGAGCAAAGAGATGGTGAGGGGTGAGCAGGAGAGTGAGAGAGAGAGAGGGAGAGAGAGAGAGAGAGAGAGAGAGAGAGGTAAGGAGACGGTTAAAGCAATGGAGAGGTGGAACAGAGGGAGTGGGAAGATGAGAGTGAGACAGTTGACAGTGCAAGTGAGTAGTGTTTGTGTGTATGAGAGAGAGAGAGAGAGAGAGAGAGAGAGAGAGAGAGAGAGAGTGTGTGTGTGTGTGTGTGCATGCATGTATGTGTTGGGGTTGAAGAGAGAAAACGCCTATTTTTTGTACTTGTGAGCTTACACAACTCCACACCGGGTAGTGTTTGTGTACACCTACACAGAATGATCTAATCATAAGAGGAAGCTCAGCTGGCTTACACAACAGAAATGTTTACAATGATAGCGATCAGCTCCTCTGATGGTACCAGGAAGCACTGATGAATTTGACTACTAAATATACTGTGGTCAAGATTAATACAGTAACATGATGTATGTGTGTGTATCCATGTTACTGAGAGATTGAACAATTCCTTCACAGTTTGAAAAGGGAAGAAAAACTAGTCAAACTGCAGTGATCCGACTGTTCATGTCGCAGCTCAGTGATCCAAGCCCTGGGCAGTAAAACTTATTCTATGTGGACAAACCCGAAATTGTGTTGGGATAGTGAAAGTTCCGTGCTAGATTCCAAGCTATGTCATTGTTTACCTCAGTGGAATCCAAATGCTGCTGGAATATAGTGTTGCCTCACTAGCCCTGTTATCACCTTGTACAGTCTGTTGAACTTTGTGCTCTACATAGCCGGCTCTCCATGCTTTACCAAGGACAGAGCGCCGGACAGCCTCTGCTCCTTGACCATTCAGGCACAGTAACGTCAGGTATGGTCCCGTTTTATCTTCTGCAACATGCTTTGTTTTTTGAGAGTTACCTATAGATGATTAAGGATAAGAATAATAATAATGCCAACAATAATAATAATAATGCAAATAATAATTATGATGATATTAAAGAACAATACCTGTTAAATGTATATATAGTAATACACTTAATAAAGTAATGGATGTAGTAATGTAAATGTTATGTACATATGGTCTTAAATATTTATATATTTTGTAACTAAAGAATCATTATTTGTATAACATGATGTAGAGATAGGGAGACTTGCATGTTAATTTGTTGTTGTTGTCTCATACTGAAAATAAAGTGTACTTCAAGAACAACAAGGAAGTTGTATTTTTAAGTTGTACTGAGTTTTCTGGTTGGTTGTAACTCAAACCCATACTTCATATACTTCATACTATTTTTTTTTTTTTCTGAAGTTTTTTAAATTTAAATCGCATATAAAAACACAATGTACAACAAAACAAACAGAACAAAAAGAAACAAAACAAACTGCCAGCCGAAAGAAATACAAACGGAAAAATTACAGCTATGCATGTCAGTCCAGAAACTGAATCAATCAGGTACAGAGATAGATTTTAAAGTCTGAGACAGAGTCCAAAGAGCCAGGACCAGGTGAAGTCAAGGAAACTAGAGGCCTGGCACAGTGTAGTCGGTGCAAAACACTTCATACTATTTCTAAGCAGGTTTTGAACACATAGTGTGTTAACACTGAGCAAGTGACCACAAGAAAGTAACTCACCTTACCTTACTTATCACAGCAGGGAAAGCACAGCTGAAACAAACTTCACTGACAATGGTTCCGTTCCATAGAGTGTCCCAGTAAACCATGCCGGTGAGCCAGCATGCACAACACCCGGACCCGGAAAAAGACTCACCTTAATCCAATGAAGTCGTATTTAATTTCATTGCTGACACCTGTGCCTTTCCTGCCATGGCATTTGCCACCAAAATGTGGCAAAAAAAAAGGGACGTGATGTGTACAATTCACTGCACAAGGGAAATGAGGGGGCTATTTGTACAAAATCGAGCTGAAGCTGATGGGAATGTCATTAGTTTTGCAGGTATTTGGCCTCCATAAATTCCAGAGGGAAATATATTTGTCCAGTGTTTTGTATAAACCAAATATTGGACAAATGAAACTTCTGACCTGATGATGGAGCTAGAGGAACAGTAAGGGGATAACCAAAGGGATTCGGATACATCCTCTGGAAAGCATGAATGTCTCTACAAAATTTCATAGCAGTGGAACCACAGGCTCCGAGGCCAACACTGCCATCCCAAAAATATGTATTACTTTCTCTTTGTGAAGTTCACTCGTCAATGGCTTTCCAAAGAAGCAGTCACAAGGAAGGTGCACAAGGAAGTACAGTATGTTTTTTTATCCTAAATATGGCCAAATAAGGTATAACAAATATTTGATAGGATGTACTGTATACAATTATTATATAGTATGGAATTGGGATACTGCAGTCTTTTTCCTGCTAATGCTAATACTGGCTTCTTAACTGGGCCGATACTTACCTCAAAAGCAGAAAAGAAACATCTTTGAATGATACATCATCCAATATTTGTGTAAACAAATATTTTTATATGGATACCTTAAATTGTCAAGATGGGAGACTCAGATTGACCAATAATGTATAATAATAATAATAATAATAATAATAATAATAATAATAATAATAATAATAATAATAATAATAATCAGAACTGGGGCAGCAGAGGTCAAGATATCCCAACTCCAAAAACACTGGGTCTTACAGTTCAATTCCCATAATGCAACTGGATTTCATTAAATCCTTCATGCCTGGTTAACACTCGTCTTTCTCTCTACACCGTCAGTCTATAAGGCAGGCTTCCTTTTATAAATTTTAACAGGCCCAAGCAGGTGACCCTGATGACATCACTATGACATCATCAGGGGTATTTTTTTTATGAGGGTAGGGACATCTGACAGCTGAAAAATAAAGTCCCTGAATAACCTCAACATTATCTTTGGCTTTTCTGTGCTGCAATTATTTATCCGCCAACAATTACGCTGATATTGATCTTTCGATAATAAGCCAGTATCAGCCATTATCAGCTGATCTTCAGATGAAACATAAAAAGGAATCTGCACCTTTTTACTTAAAGCTAAAAATGTATTTTCTGCTATGATTTGATTGATGATGATTTTGTCATTATTAAGTCACTGAAAATATTTTTAGCATATAATGTTTAATGTGCTGTAAACAACATTTAATTATTGGAAAGCAATTAAGTACGCACATCAATCAGGTGTCAAAATACATTTTGACTTCTTCATACTTTAAGCAATTCAACCAGTGTATCATCAACATAACTTTCTGAAAATGAGAAGCAGCATCAAATGTCAAAATCAAACTGACAGTTTCCTCTTCGTTTATCACCAGTGTCATTCAGTGCCCGCCATAAGGCCTGAACGCAGAGGGGGACTTTGTCCAGGCAGCAGGCAAGAGCATACGAGCTTATTGCTTCAACTGGCAAATACAAAAACAAACACAAAAGCAGCGTTCAATCACCTGAAATGAAATTCTCCAACACTTTTTGCCAGTGGGATCAATTCGAGGAAGACAGCCATGACGAGTGTGTGTCTGATTAGCAAGACAGCTCCCTGGAGTCATAGTCCTCTATAAATTTCTCCATGGCCTCCACGCAGCGCTTGCCGACGTCCCTGAGGTTCTCCTGCAGCGAGGACTGGATGGGACGCTCCAGGGACGGATCCTTCGCAATCAGCATCTTTGCCACAAGGCCAAACATTTCACTTTCCTGATGGTACACCTGTAAAGACAAACACACCCACGGCTTTAGGGTAAATGAGTGAGAGGGAGCGGGAAAATAGAGAGAGAGTGGGAGTGCTGGAGGGAAAGGAGAGAGCTTAACAAATGAGATGAGTGATCAGTCGTGGAATAGCAATCTGCAGAAAAGCTCATTTTGTGTGAGTTTAGTGGACATTTCTGCATCAGCTACCTGTTGCCAGACTGCCTTCTCTTGCAATGCCTCTGTAATCCCGCAACCATGGTGATATGAGAAGCAAGAGGCCGTCTTTTCCGGCAAGTGGGTGGAAACACACACACACACACACACACATTCACTCCCTCACACAAACACGCAGCGGATGAGCAGAGCCTCATGTGACATCTGTCACATTGAAGACAGCTTTAAAGCACGTGTTGGAGTCTCCTGTGATACAGGTGAGCCAGGTTAAACAGCCTCAATCCTTTGCTCAATTAGAAAACTAATAAACACCATCAACCTCGCCAAGCGATGAATACGACCTTCTTTGTCAGGTTCTGCAAACTGAAGACAATAATGACGCTCAAGTCGCCTCAGGCTCAGCATTTCAAAATTAATGTTTAGTCTACAGAAAACAAATCTTTTCTTGTCTCATGTCTCCCAGCGCTTTCCAGGATCTTTCCACTGTCACTATTTCTCTAATCCCAGCTTCTCTTATCTCTCCTCCTCCTCCTCCTCCTCTGTCTGTTTATATCTAACCCCTCTGCCAAGGTGTGAGTGTGTTTGTGTAATGACACTCCTCTACCTCATCTATCTCTCTCCTCTTCTGCTGTATGGCTCTGTCTCGTGCCTCCGTCTGGCTCCCAGATGAAGGGGGCTCACCGTCTCGGCTTCGTTCTCTTTCTAGGCTTTTGGTCCCCCTGTAATGACACTCCTCTGCCTCATACATGTCTCTCCTCCTCTGCTGGATGGCTGCATCTCGTGCCACCGTCTGGCTTGCAGTTGAAGGGAGCTCCCCATCTCCGCTTCGTCCTCTTTCTATGCTTTTGGTCCCCTGGTGATCTCTCTTAATGCTTTGTTTCCTGTCACTCTGACCAACCTGCAAAAGAAAAGAAAAAAGAGTTGGACTGTAGTAATCAGAGAGTTGGCCAAAAACATGGGTGCAAACACTGATGATGACTGAGATGCTAATGACCAAAAGATGACTACAGTGAAGTTCCACATGTCAACAAGTGAGTTATAAATTCACAATTTGTTCTGACTGCACGTGTATTCAAAGGCAAAACATGGAAATAAAAATGATGTATTATGGAACAAAAGCAAACATGATACCATCTCCTCATGAATCATAGTTTACAAATCCGTCATAGGAACTGGCTTTATTAAAGGTCCAGTGTGTAGGGTTTAGTGCCATCTAGTGGTGAGGTTGCAGACTGCAAGCAGCTGAAAACCACTCGCCTTACCCTCCCCTACGGCGGCCATGAAAAAAGAGGACCTGCTCCCTCTGTAGACATAGAGAGCTCATTCTAAGGTAACAAAAACACAATTCTTATTTTCAGGTGATTATACATAAATGAAAACTATGAGTATGACACTGCATTTCTGCCAATAAATCCACCTAAATCCTGCACACTGGACCTTAAATGGTTTATAAATCATTTGTTAATGATTTAGAGCTCAGGTAGCTCCTCAGAAGATTTATTGCCCATCAATGCAGCACCCACAACCCTGCATTAAAGCTGCTATAGTCAGTATTTTTCTATTTACAATGGATCAGAAAAAAACCCACTGCACACTACCTTCCCAGTGCCAAGAAGGAGACAGACACAGTTAGCGACGAGGTGGTGAATGCAGAGGAGCATTCAGCCGCTAAAGAGCCATTTCCCTCAGGAGTTGGTGGAGACCAAAAACGGAGGTAAAAGGAGAGTGAATATTGGGCATACATTCATCAGCCGGACACGTGCCTCCAAATGAAGGTTTTTGCTCTGTATCAGCTGATGAACAGGCAGCTGTTTGCCAACAAGCTGCATTAACTTAGAGGGTGATCATTTGTCTGCAGTACGTTATGTTAGTTAATCATCAGTAAAGTGGTTTATGTTCCTTTCTTCCTAATTAGCCATCAACATGAATTAAAAGACAAGAAGTAAGCCCAGAGAAGGATTCACCAGCTGAAGGGCTCTCTCACAAACCGGCAACCCACAAACAATCTGCAAAGCAACATGAAGGATGATTTTAGAAAGTAGCCCCATGAAACCAAAATGCTACACGAGAATTCTTCTAATTACATTTTGTAAAACGCTGGTTGCATAATTACCTTAATTGTGGTGGTACTTTGATAAACCTACATGATTTCAAAAATATTAAAGCCATTTTTGACCTACACAAATTATACTGAAGAGTTGAACATTATTAGTCAATGTTATTTTTGTGTTAACAGACATTCCTGAAGCATCAACAATGATTGCTGCCTACTGTTAGTCCTTGTATTAAAAGAGCTGTTAATCACACAGATTGCACCTTTAGGCATCATTAAAAAGCCTTTGTTATCAACAGCTTCGGTCACACTTATTAACACAACGCTGATTAGAACGCTGAAAATCTGAAACGAGCAAGTCACTCTTGGATTCCTCCTCCTCTCTTCAAGTTAACTTCACTGCAGCAGTGACCAGCGGTGATTCATCATGTGCTGCTCTGCTCCTTGTTGTGTTTAGGTCAGCCAAGAAATTTATACGATCATCTGATTTCAGCCTTCTCTGCAGCACCTGGGCTGTTTGCATTAGAGCTAATCCGCTCTGTGCTGTGAGCTCAAGTCTAATGAACAAACACAAACGGCATGTGAAATGTATTAGCAAATAAATCAAGAGATGAACTGATGAAAATAATCGTTAGCTGCAGCCCTTACTGCTACCATGTTTAATCAGGTTGTGTGGCAAAATGGCATTTACTCCCAGCCGTCTTCAAATGTTTGTATTTGCTAATAAGGATAAAACTGTCAAAAGCTCTTAGGAATCGCATCACAATAACAACACTCAGACTGTGCCGCCCAACATAAAATCAATATTTTGGAGGTAATATTGGGTCATTCTGAGGGAACTGGTGAACCACTACATTTTCCCACATTTCATGACAAAATGGAAAACCAGGAGGGGAAAAGCAGAGCACGTTTTCTGCTTGTGAACTTACGATGAACTGCATGTCCTTGTCTCTGCTGGAGGTGGACCTTGGTAAGAAAGCTCTAGCAGCTGGGAAACAGACAAAACACACAGTCAACAACACAACATGTCCAATGGAAACACAATCATACACGGTCTTCTCTTTCTGTTTGCCATGCCTATAGGTAACTACAGCTTCTATAGGTGAATCCACTGATGTTTAAAGCTTCCCCATCGTTCTCTGTTTTTATTTTTCCAAGTATCAGGGTCCAAAAACAATACGTCTCTAAGCTGAGTCTGCTGATGTTTGGGAATTCTGCCTTGTTATGTTGCACTGCAGTATTCTATGTGAAGCAATAGTTATGTTATGGCTCGTTATATACTGCTGGCTAGTCTCTTCCTCTCACTCTCTCTCTCTCACTCTCATATACACACAAATCAGCGATGAGTCACCATCATCGCACCATCACTCAGGCACACAAAAAACCTGTTCCACACTCACACATACACAAACACACACCTCCACAGTGCTGCAGTGTGCGCACACATACAGTGCCAGAGTGCAAGGGAAGATAAAAACATACAGTACCAACAGCTCAGTTGTTAAAAACCACACAGACTACCACTTTATACCAGGAAAAGATCTGCTGAAACATGGACTTCAGTTCGTGTTAAAACCAAGGAAACGTAATCATAACAAATTCTAAACCCCTCATGTTTACTTCTTCCCACTGGCAAATGATGAGGTAATTCTCAAGCATATAATAAATCTACCTGTAACTAAATTACACAGTTTACATGAGACATACTGAGGCATATACTGCATAATGGCAGAACCACTATCAATTCCTTGGAACGGTCATTGGCATAATCCATGTATCGAGTGCAGGAAAAGCTTCTTAGTGATTAGCGTTATGTAACACTGGTTTGTTGCTACCAGAGTGTGACTGCCTATCAACCAGCAGATACCACGATGCGCAAATGCCCTCCAAATATTTGTAATGCAAAGTGATCATGAATATGTGCATGTGTGTGCCTCTGCTTGCTTATACTGCCACCCGATGGTCATTTCATAAAGTGCAGCAAATTTAAATTTGCTGTGTATCTGCACACACCACCCTGCAACAAGCCTTTGAATTGCAAGATTAAACACATGTTATTCTCTAGAGCCTCTAGAGATGTTATGGTCTATGGTTTGCTTATTAGCACTCTGAATGGACATTGTATTGAGAGGGCCTCAGAGTGTAAACATCTGGATATCTGTGTGGATAAAAAAAAAAGTTGCCTTGCAATTTTCGCAAGCTTCAACAAAAAAAACAGGATAGTAAGACGAGACAGGCACTGGTTTCTATTTATCTCTAAAGCCCTTAATGGCAACATGCCATCATACATTATTTCCTCATTAAACTGGTCCCATAGTTTTTATTTGACCTTCTTAAGTGATTGGCTGATGCTCCAACTCCAGCATATAAACACTCAATTTGGTTAGTTTTTTTGCTGCACACTTGGCCACCATGATTACAAACTCCTCCACTCAGTGTAATTGTTCTGTTGTTGTTTTTCTCTAATTATTTTTTAGTTTGTTAGTTTTTAGTTAGTTTGTTTACTTAACTGTGCTCTTGACATCAGTGGAGATAAGGGCATGCCCTGAATAAATCCTCCAGATTTAAACAGAGTTTGAATGAATAAATGAAATATGCTCATACATAAAAGAGATGTAAACAGTAACATGAACATCTTATTCAGTTTGTACTTTTGGGACTGTGTCAGATGGTTATTTGTTTATGTGATTTGTGGTGTAATAAAAAAAATAATAAACTCCATTATAGTGTATAATGTGCTTCTGTTAATGTCTTTAGGCACTGTACATGTGTGAGGCATTTACACAGTGCTTTATCTGGTAACGCTGAAAATTAATTCCCCGCAACATACATATTCATACACCATATGGCCAAAAGTATGTTTACGCCCAAACACGAATGTCTCATTCCAAAAACATGGCATTAAAGGAACAGTTGGACTTTTTTAGGAAACTCATGTATTAGCTCTCTGGCAGAATTAGATGAGAAGACTGATATCACTCTCTCGTCTGTACTGCAAATATGAAGTTACAGCAAGTAGCCAGTTAGCTTAGCTTAGCATAAAGACTGGAAACAGGGGGAAACAGCTAGCTTGGCTCTGTCAACAGCAAAACATTCACCTACCAGCATCTATAAAACTCTGTTTATTTCATTTTAATCTGTAAAAAAAAAAAGTGTAAAAACAACAAATAAACAGTGGTTTATGTGGCAAACTGTTTCTTTCACTTCCTGGTTCTCTGGCAGCGTCTCATTGGCAGAACAGCCTCCACTCCTCTGGAAAGGCTTTTCATAAGATTTTGAGTCCTTGTTCTGACTCGCAAATTTTCACTCTCTAGGTCCAGCGTGCTCATAAACAGACCAAAGCCACTCATATCTATCATAATTATTATGATTTCGACATGTGAAAAGTGCTACTTTTGGTATGCATGAAGCACAAGTATGCAGAAATAATATAACGGTATGCTGATTGTGCATTTTCTTTTCACAGCGGGTCTTTTTCGCAGCAGACATTTTGACATGTCACAGTAGGAAAAGCACAGTTGTTACTAATAACATTAGCGATGGAATTCAGGCATCATTCATTTCATTATTCACACCTGTGCTTCTCCTACTGTGTCAGAACACTGCAGTGAAAATGGACTTTGTGCCCCTTCATCGCTTTGGAGGACTCATTTGCCTAAAATATTCAAGTAGCACTCCAGTAGTTTTAATGCTGCTGTCTGTGCCGCCACGTAACCTCACCAACTCACAGTCTTCCTGCTGATCTAGGAACTAAAATCCCAGCTGTGTGTATGTGTCTTTGCATTGACTGTGCGTGGGACTCGAGGGGAATAAGGCCTATAAAAAAATCTATTCATCTTTTTCTAAATGTCCACGAGTGGATCAGTGAAAGGGGTGTATGTGACTTCTGCAGACGTGAACTTACTGTTCCCATCAGCGCTCTCCCTCTGCTCGTACCGCTCCTTCTCCTGCTCTCGTTCCCTCTTCCTCAGTGCGATGTGGTGAAGTTTAGGCTGGAAATGATCTCTCCGGGGGAAGTAGGCCCGGGGGTGGAAGTGGTGGTACCTCCGGTTGCCAAAGCCAGGTTTGTGGAAGGAGCGGTCATCGCTTGGAAAACAGCATCAATTGAGAGGAAAAGCTGTCAGAGCAGCGACAATCGCCCTCGACCTCGTCATCAACATCTTGCAGGTAACTCGGTACAAAAAGTCAATTATTGCAATCACGTGGAAAGAGAACACATTGCGAGGAACACAAAGTACAAAGCGCTCAATGTTCTCGAGCTGTCAAGCTTACCGAGGTCTGGAGAATCGCCCCCCCGCAGACTTCGATCTGTAAGAATTCGACATCCATTCCCTCATTCTGGACGGACTTCGCACTCTTCTGATCTGCCTCTTCTCATCCTGAATCAACATGGATAAACCAACTTATCACACTGTGGTTCTTTACAAAGACGCCAGAACAGCCACGAAATCTAATTTATATCTGCTTGTTGTAAACTCTGAGTATCAGGAGAGAAATGCATTCCTGAACCACACGCATCCAAGATAACAACAGAGACGAGAGTCAAATGATGTTTCCAAAAATAGTCTCACACTCACTCACACACACTTTCATTGTAGAGTCTCTTGTGTGTGAACCTGGAGTAAAATAAAATGTATTGTTATGACTCAGTTTCTTGAACATAAGCATGTGTTTGGTGCTCAACAGCATACACAACCACCGGATCATTATTATATTTCCGTGTCTGTGTGCAACCCAGCAGTGCCCTCATGTGCTTAAAATGACATGTTTTTATCCTCCTGTCTTACTTTAATACAACCCTGATGACAAAAGAGTCAGGATGCTGTATAAAACAGAAATAAAACAGATAACTTGATAACTTGCTAATTCTTTCTGACATATACTCAATTGAAAACAGCACAAAGACAATATATTTAATGTTTTACCTCATCAGTTTCATTAATTTTATAAATATATGCTCATTCTGAGTTTGGCAGGACAGGGACAGGAGCGTAGAAAAGGGGAACATCTCGCTAAACACAGCTCATTTGCAAATGATTGCATTACGTTTAACACAGCACCCCTTCTTCTTTTGGAATCAGGTTGATTGCTCTGTTATTACATATGCATCATATTCATGCTGACACAGGAAGTAGTGAGATCCTTCAGGAAAAGTGCTAATACCACACTGTAAAAATACTATTGCAAATAAAAGTCCTGCATCAAAAATATTACTTAACTAAAAGTGTTAAAGTGTAATCAGGAAAACGTTTTAACTAAACTATGAAAAGTCCAAGTACTATTTTATATGATGAGAAGATTATTATTATCATTATAACCGCAGTTACTGTTGGTGTCCGTCCTGGACATTAGTTCATAATTCAGATGACTACAGGTGGTCACAGAAGGCAGCAGGTCACGTGAGTTCAGTGAAGTGGCAGCTCCTCGCTCCAGGAAGTGGCCTTTACCTTGCTTTGATGTGTGTCCTGTGGTGGTATATCATCCATTTCTGTCTGTTTGCAGCCTTGTCTGATCTGTGTCAATGACACGCGGACTTTATTTCTCCCTCGAGTCCAACAGACCAGGAAACACGTGCGACCTGTCAAAATGCTCTCTTCGGTTCATCTGGAAAGTGAACTCTTTGAATTTGTCTCCCTCCTCGCTGTTTGTGACTTCACAGCCTACTGACACGTTCAAAGGCTTCAGCTTGGAGTTGGAAACTCACGACAACAACCAGTTGTCTCCGGTTTCCGCAGAAAATAATGAAACATTTTACTTCCTTTTTCTGCGGCCACCCAATCAGACTCCACAGCGCTCATAGCGGCTTATCAAAAATGGCTCGTGACCTGGCCACAGAGCACGCGCAGGCGCAGTCCAGCACGTGCGCTGTCACCTGTTTACACCTTTGTGTTACAGCCGCGCGACTGGTTTGACCAAATGATGGCGCACTTCAGCAGGGGAGCGGAGAAAATATGTCCTCTGGACGAGTTTGACCTATGATCGGTGGTGGAATGTATAAGTACTTTTACTAAAGTATCGTTCTTGAGTCTAAATTACTAGTACTTTGCTACTTGTACTTAGAGTATTTCCATTTTATGCAACATTACACATCTCCTCTACTACACTTCAGAGGCAAACAATGTACTTTTTACTTCAGTCTGGCAGCTGTAGTTACTGCTTTAGTTACTTCTCAAATAATATGTCATACTTCACATCCTGTCCACTGAAAACCATGTATCTCCATCAAAAGTTGACTTTTTAGAGATACGTGATTCTCACAGGACAGCAACCCAACAAAGACATCCATGCAGCAGCAATATTAATCCAAAAACATCACATACAATAACCAAACACTGACAGCGTGCATTATACTTACAAATATCAATGAAATCTAAACTATGAAACATACTGTACATACAATGATTTTTATTATAATAAATGTTGTACCAGGACACTTTTTTTTTTTTGAGAAAATACCTTACACAATAAGATTACGATGCAAACAAAGAACTGCCCTGAAATCATCATATAATGAACAATAAAGTTATTGTCATATGTCTCCCAGATATCAATAGAGCATCTTTCTTTGTACATCTGGAACAATTTGCTGTCAGTATCATGACTGTAACACTGTAATATGTTTTCAAAAGTTTAAAAAAAAAAATACAGATGAAAATAAATATTTGACCTCACTAATCCAACGCCATGCGTGCAAAATGTCCCAGTGAAAGATGTTGTCTCTTAAATCCTAATTCAGACGTGTTCACAAGTCTGTTAAAAAATCAGATCATCTCACATTTATCTCCTCTCCCCTTGACAGACACACGGATTTCATTTATAAGGTTAAAACAGCACCGCAAAGATCTGCATATGGTCACAATACACTCCAGCTATCTGACAGAGACACTTGGCCTTTAATCATCACATACTGAATCATTTAACAATAAACCGTGAAACTTGCTGCAGTTTATGGGTAATCTAACACATTTTTGTATACGACAGACATTTGTGATGCAGCATGTCAGCAGGAATGCTTACTGATGCATCACATGTGTTTCAAAGACGTCACATAAGTCAACTCTTCAAGTGTGAATGAATGAATAAATCACGACTCCAGTCTCAGTTACAGGAACTCTCAGGCCGAACACCAACGCCACAACTAGTACAGTTCAGGGAAAGAGGTACAAAGAAAAGGTGAGGCCATCGTGTAAGGATATCCTTCTCATAGGTCTAGTGTTCCTCACTCCACCCACTGTCTCCACCCATTACACCTCCTCCTCCTCCTCCCTGGAGAGAGACACTGGGAGAGAGAGTAATTTAAACCAGGCACCTCTGAGATGACTGGGACCAGTGCAGTCCTGTCCTCGCTCCCTTCAGCCCGTGGCAGGCTTCAATCCGTCCGAGGCCTGCTCAGAGAGGTAATCCTGAAACAAACAAGTTCTACTGGCGCTGTCTGTATTGTCCGTCTGCTGTTGGTGTTTGGGGTTGAGAACTTGCTGGAGCAGGTTTTCTTTCTGGTTGGGTTGGTTTTGCTTAATGTCCTGTGGAAATGTTGGGCCGTGTGGATGTGTTTTCTGGTGTCACATACCTCCGTTCAGAAGGCGAAATTCCTAACAATTAGGGGGAGGGGAAACCAGGAGGCAGACAAAATGCTGTTAGCTTTTCACTTTTAGTTTGCTTCATCACTTCTCCATTGATGTATTGATTTCATTGAATAAAACTTGACTTTGTTTGAGGCAGGATTTGCTGTCTTCCTGTCCTCCATCAACAAACTGAGTCCCACTGAATTTGTGCTCAAAGTACGAGGTTGAGGAAAAGACATGAGGTAAGGACACACTTCCTCGTACCATCATGAGAATGTGCTAGAAGCATTAAGCTCATGGTAATCTAGATTTTTTTTGCCATTGTTAGCAAAACTGTGGACAGAAAAAAGCCAACAATGCGTTGGTTAATCTCTCTGTATTTTATAGCTTCCCTGTGCAGCCGCTCATGACCAAAGATTTTAATCTCTATCACAAATGTACACTCGGTTGTTGATTAAATTAAAGGCATACAAATATGAAACAGGGATAGAAAATAAGTGTAAAATAAGATGGAGAGCAGTAGAGGAGGTAACAGTAAAATCAAGATAGTTGTCATTTGCTTCCTGACATGTCGTCTAAAATTTGTAAATATCTGAAAATACTTGATGCAGGGAAGCAGCTCGTAATCACACAGTGAATAATTATTGGGATCAATTAATTGTTACATCATTAATGTAACGCCGTCATGTTTCACAGGGTGCAAACGTATTCAAGAGCTCAAATTCTGCAGGAGTTTCGCTCTCGATGCCAGGAGCTCGCAGCCAATGACAACAGAGGCTTTAAGCAGGAGTTTGAGGTAACTTGTTTTTTTAAAAAAAAAAAAAAAAACTGGGCTTGGATCAGATTTCTGATGGGTGAAGCTGAAAGTGTTTGTCACGTGTGAAGGAGCTGAATGACGTCGGCAGAGACCTCACCACCAGAGTGGGGGACTCACAGGTCAACAGAGAAAAGAACAGATACCCCTACATTTTACCATGTAAGTACAACACTCGTTATGCCAGAACAGACGTGTGTGGCAACGTTTAATTTGTCTTTTTTCTTCATTTTCTGCCCACATCTTCTCATAGACGACCACTGTCGGGTGAGGCTGTCCGCTCAAAACTCCGATCCATATTCTGACTACATCAACGCAAATTTTGTACCTGTAAGAGCTCAGTTCATCTCGTCTGTCGTGTCCATCAGTCTGTCTTCCTGTCTGTCTGCATCTGTTCATGACCCGTGTCTGTGTTCAGGGTGGAGGATCAGAAAGAGACTTCATCTGCACCCAGGGTCCTTTGCACAGCACCGTGGCAGACTTCTGGAGGATGGTGTGGGAGCAAAACGTCAGGATAATCGTCATGGTGACAGCTCTGAGACACAAGAGCACAGTGAGGAAGACACTTTGTGTGTATATATGTGTGTGTGTGTGTGTGTGTGTGTGTGTTGCATGCTAATACCTCTGATTGCTCTGATCACATATTTCTAGCCAAGAGTCAGATGAGCAGTTTGAAGCCATGTCTGTACGCTCAATATGAAGCCACAGCCAGGGGACAGTTAGCTTAGCTACAAGCTAGCCTGGCTCGTACTGTCCTCCCATGATGAACAAGATCTTTAGTAATTCAGACATCCAGAAAAGATGTTTATGCTGCAACTCTGATGTCCACTAATCAACAAAACCAATTAAACGTTACATAAGTTTATAGGCTTTATACTTTATTACACCATTCAAACACCCACCACTGAGTGTCTTTTGCAGTTCCTCCATGCCAACGATAATTCTTTTGGTTGTGGCCTACTGGACAGTAAGTGTTGTTTTTTCCTTACAAGTCCTTTGACTTTGTCTCTTATTTCTATCCATGCAGGTGCTGTGTGAGAAGTACTGGCCTCTGGAACGAGGGACAGTTTATCATGGACTGATCCAAGTGACGACAGTGAGCCGTAAACAAGGTCCAGATTATTTTATCACCACCATTAACCTCAGACAGGTGAGCAAAAGACACATCTCTCATGTGCTTCGGTGCCTTTAAATGGCTGCTGTTGGCTTCTGTGTGCAGTGACTGCACCAGTAATGGAAGGAGAAGTTCTCTTTTAAGTTGTTGGATTAAAGGAACGTGTTTGTGTTGCAGAGAGACTGTCCAACAGACAGGACAGTCACACACTACTACTACCCTTCCTGGCCGGATAGGGGCACCCCTACTGACCCATCCTCACTCTGCGCCTTCACTGAGCATGTGCGGCAGAGTTTGGAAGCCATTCCTCGCCTGGGGCCGGCTGTGGTGCACTGCAGGTCTGACCTTCAGCCCATCGCCCTCTCCTTCAGGAAACACCTCACTTACTTGTGTTAATGAGACGCTGTTTAAAGTCAGTCCTCTGTCTCTGTGTTTCAGTGCAGGCGTTGGCCGTTCAGGGACATTTGTGGCATTGTTGTGGCTGATGCAGCTGTGTGCGAGGGGCATCCGGCCTGATGTCCGGGCTGCTGTGGAGGATCTGCGGCTACATCGAATGTGGATGGTCCAGAATCTGGTTAGTCCAGTACTAACATTCATCTTAAGCACCAGTATTACTGTTAAAAGTCCTACGTTCACATTTTTACTTAAAAGTACAGAAGTATTGACAACGAAATGGACTTCATGTACTCATGAAGCAAAATGGCACCATTCCAACTGTTTTGTTTAATGTTTGACGAGGTAAACATAAATGTAGTCATATTAATCATAGTGTATTTTCCTGTGAAACATAGTAGAGCACAAGTATGAAGTAGCAGAAAATTGAAATACTCAAAAAGTATATTAACATTTTATAATGTATTTATTATTAATAATATATATTATTTATTAATACGAATATTTTCCACCACTGCTTGGTGGCCTAATTCTGCTTATTTAAAACATAAAATGTATTTAATATGCCTCAGATTGACCATATACGTGTTTAGACTGTAGTAAAAGTGTATTTAAATGCGTCCCCTCTTTCTCACACTCATAAATCTGTCATCTCTGTTAGTTGTACCACATCATATAGTTCAGATTAATGTCAATATCATTTTTAAAATGATTAGAAAAATCATATACTGGTAATGACATCGCTCCAGCTTGATGACATAACAATGTCATACTGTTACACAACAAGCACGGCTGAAAACAAGTGGTTTGATTATGATGATGAGCAGATGAGCAGATGTGCAAGAAACCACAGTGTGTGAGAGCTCAACGGCTATGTGAGCTCTACACAAAAATGCCTTTCAGCATTTTGTCAAATCATCAACAATGTTATTACTGTTTAAATACCCTGAAATATAGTAACAGTATTTTAGGGGCATATCAGCCACCCCTGATCTCCATAAACACTGTGCTCTACTGTTTGCTGTGAATACAATGAAGCATCCTCATTACCTGCTTCTTCCTTTGTGTGTATTCAGGAGCAGTACATATTTGTTTATCAGAGTCTGCTGCTCTGGCTCAGCGGAGGAACCTCAGCATGGTGAGAATGCAGAAATAAGCCCCCAGTGAGCACCAACACACATCAAATCCAGTTTCAGCACAGGCAGCGAATTATTATTCATTGTAACGTATGATGGCGTTTTAATTAGGTGTCTTCTCTTTCCCAGCAGGCCACAAAGTCGGGGAGTCAGTTCAAATATTAACCACGGCGTTCAAGATCGACCCCACAGCTCCTCAGCACGGGGAAACCGAGCGGGGAGGAGGAGACATCACCATCATCGACAGACAACTCCGTCAGACCAACCACAGAACGCAGTGCAGCAGATTTTACACCCCGGGAACCTACTGAGGAGGTTACTGCCTTCCTCGTCGCTCTTCAATTCAGGCTCACACACCTCCTGAACTCTCACACTGTGGAGCTGGTAATACAAAAAACAGGCAAGACACTGCTGGGTACAAAGGAAGATGCCCTCAAACGGCATCTGAGAAGGAAGAGGGTGTAGAAATAATGCCTTGTACGCTGTATGATGACAGGCCCTGCAACCCAAAACTGGCCTGACAACATGCAAATGAGTCCTGACGAAGAAACCACAGACGCAGCATTTTGCTTTGTTGCCAGAAGGGAAATTTAAGGAAAGAACCGGCTGTTCAGGTCAAACCTGTTCCTCTTCTGTGAATTACGTACTGCGAGTCAGATTCATGAGAACAATGATAAGGCTGCAGCCGCTGCATGCAGCTCCAAATCATTCACGTTAACCCAAAAATATCTACGCACAGCTTCCAAATCTGTTCGGACAAATCATTGTTTTGGGACCTTCGTTTGCCTCCATTACTGGTGAAGTGATGTTGACTTTTATTTTGTTTTGTTTTTCTGAAAAATCATTGTGCATCATTTTATATCACACAACGCAGGCTGTCAGTATTTAAGGATGCATGTGCAGAATTGATAGCAGACTTGCTAGAAAGGCAGACACGTGGTATAGTGGCTGTACAAAAAAGGTCATGTTTCAAAAACACACAGGCACTGCCATTCTCCTTAGATGACTGAAACCCATTACAGTACATGAAGGAGCTATGAGTATTATACATTATAGAACATTAAGGGCTAACCCACCTTTTTTTTTAGAGTCTTTCATCTGTCATGTAATAAACACGTATGATACAATAGATCCCTCTTCGGGTGAGTTTTGGGTTGGTGATGGACAGAGAGACAGGAGGATCCAGCAGCAATCAGCATCCTTCGCCGCCTCTCTGCAGGTGCTACTCGCCGCAGGTCGAGTTGCAACACTGTACTGCAATAAAGTCCGTGTCCTGTTGTGATTCACTGCTGCTGAGCCAGACCAGCAAGGGGCGCTACAGCCCGAGCAGCACTCACTAACAAGCGAGTCATCTCTAGAGTTCGGTGTGTCGGCATGTCGACTTGTCTCAAGTCGGTCGAGAGTGAAACACAAAGAAAAGAGGGAGAATTCACACAACTTGAAAATGAGCTTTTAGCCTATGCTTGGCTAAAGTAATGCAGTCTTAATACCGCTGAGGTATTCACTATGAGACATAACCGTGACCAAGGCGGTGAGGGGGAAGTAGAGCAACGAAGAGGGATGTCTATGAAAAGCAGCATAGCGCAGGCCAACCCCAGTGAAAATATATATGAGCTATATTACATATTAAAACAAAAACGAGAAAGAAGCTTGACAATTGTTCCGGACTATTGGTCAGGACAACCAACAGTTAAAATAACATTTAAATTAGAGTTCAGGTCCAATAAAAAGATTAGACACTACATCCTTTGGCCAAACAAAAAGAGGAAGGAAAAAACAAACAAGGTAAGGTTGACAGATTGCCTCAATAAGACAAATTATTACCTGTATTGGTTATATGTGTATGTACAGTCCGAGTGTGTAAGATATGCTGACACATAATGAATATAAACATTTACATGCCACCCTTAAAGACCACAAGAGGGTGTGAGAGAATAGAAAACTACTGCTAATGAGCAATCAAAAGGCTGCGTAAAGAGAGTCTAGTCCAGTTCCTGTTCGCCTCCGGTCCAACTAGGGCACTCTCTCCAACATGTTAATGGCTTCCTGGATTTCGCGGACGACGAGGATGCGGGCGAGCATCTGCTCCAGCTGTTCTTTTGGGATTGGCTGGGTCGAGTACCAGATGGGGCTGTTGGGAGCCACCACGGGCTCCGGAGTCAGGTAGAAGGTGTCATTGCGACCTTTAGCACTCTGGGGACTGGCGGAGAAACGGAGAACACAGTGTGAGCACATTCGCAGGACGCACTTATTAACCTGATGTCAAAGTTACCGTGTCTCTAAAAACAGCACGGTTTTATTACATGCTCTTTTTCTGCAAGGGAGGAAGAGTGGAAAAGTGAACTTTCATTAAATTTCATATAGTGCCAGAGTGAACGACAGCATCCTGAATGGAAAACCCAGTGTTTCTACAAGCTGGCGTATTCTTCTGGTGTATCATTCCACTCCGTCCTTAGTGTGGACAGCGATCATTTTGACTGTGCACGTTTTTACTGTGTTGAATATGATCCTGTCCTATTTCGTGCCCAGACTGCAGAACAGTTTCCCTTTGGCAGAATAAAAATCTGTGTTGTTTTTTTTAAGCAACCCTTTTCTCCTAATTCACAAGTTGTGAAGGACGCTGACATCTTTATAGACACCAAAGGCCAAAGAAGTTAGCTGCCTTTATTCCCAAGCATGTAAGAGGCAGAAAACAGAAAAAGAAATTGAGTTATTGTACATCCACATGCACAACATCCATGTTTTTGTCAGTTGCCTAGCAACACTGTTCTCCCAAGTTTAACCTCTTGAACACTGAGAGCAACGTGTACTTCACATCCCATGTCAATAACATAAGCACAAGAGTTTTATTTAACGGTAGCAGCAGCAGCAGCTCAAAAGAGAGCCTCTTGACTCTCATCATGAATACATCACCCTGACCCCGGCCAGAGCGAAAAACACAATGTGGGAGCACAAAGAGACACTTTTTCTATGACAAATGATGATAAATATATGTAATATTTCATTACACAGAAAGCATACAAACATATTTATACCTCTGAAAACATGTTTTAATTTCTCCTTTCATTAATATCCCTGTTCGTCGTTCCTAATTTTATATTTACCATTTAAAGAGGTAGAAATCGTAGAGCTTGATGGGGCATCGCAGCGGGTTCTCTGGGTCCTCCAGCTGCTCCGAGTACATGTCATCTGTGACTGAACAAAGACGAATATGCAAACTTTAATTCAACCGTAAGATGGGCTTTCCTCGCAGACACCACAGCACAGCATGCACTCTTACCTTTCTGCCCTATGAACCTCTCTGTTGACTTCAGGTATCGGATGCTGGTGCTCTTGTCTTTGGGGTTGCTGGCACTCTTCCTGGTGTGTCTCAGCACCTTAGAGAAGGCCACTTTTAAATGCTGATCCACCGTTTTCAGGTGGAAATACCTGTTTAAAAGATATACAGTATATAAATTGACTGATTTGGTCAGTGCGTGTTGGTTGGCTGCCACATGGGGGCAGAGGGGAGAATAACAACAGCTGCGTAGAAGAAGATTTGCTCTTATGTACAGAGATCTGTAACAGACAGTACTGCTGCATGTCAATCAAGCAGTAGAGACAAATCATTCGTGTGTGATGACTGAAGGAAAGGCTGTATGAGGGAAAACGGTGCCACTCACTTGGTGTTGAAGAACATTAGAGTTGTGAGGAGTGTGGAGGGAGAATGAGCTCCCAGCTGTTTACATTCCCACAGCATCTCCTCTGTCACATGGCTGGGGATAACATAACCTGGGAGATGAGGTAATGAGCAGATTATGAAGACCTGGCATTTAATAAGATGGAGCAAGCAACGCACAACAATGTGTTACAAGGACACAAATCATCACATGCTGTTTAATCAATGGCAACCGTTATCATATCATTATTCTGCCAAGCCATGTAGTTCTAGTAGGAGAGCTGCTTTTTGGCTAGTTGAGTGTTATTTATGAAAAACAATACAATCCCTATAATCCAAATCGAAGCAATAGTTAGGGCAATAACCGAAGCTCAAAGCTCAAAACTCTAACCTGCTGTCACTCCCAAACTGATAAACCCATCTTCACATACAGTCATGTTTATGACCACAGAATCTCTAGTTTCAACAATGATATGCTATATAACAGGAAACACCAATTTTTCATGTGTCACACTCTCAAAAGCCCAAACAGTAAGTCTTTTTTCTCATGTATTTCATTCTTATCATGACCACAGAGCAATGCAAACAAACAAATAGCAGCCAGCAGCTTTAATTAACATCTACAGTGACAGTGTGTCAGTGAGTAAAATCAGCATTTCGTATTGTACATCTTACAGATTTACCATGCCTGAAGTCTTACAAAGCTTCCACCGGGTATGGCTGCTCATACCCCACCAGGAGAGTTTCATAAGATGAGCATTTTGCCTGCCTTCGTTTGTTGACTTGCTTAGATTTTGTTGATTTGGTCATTTTTCTTTGTTTTTGTGCATCTATTAACTAGGCTACATAAATAAAAGTGGTTTCTTTTCTTTTTCTTTTTTTTTCCACCTTGGTCTGCTCTGTGCCGTCTGATGCAGCTTCCATCTGAAACATACTAGTCGTGTATTCTCTGAAGAGCAGAGCAGAGATCCACTCATGAAACGTGCTGCAGCGCGTCTGGTGGAATCATAAGCATTGTCTGGATTGCCGTGATCTGAACCAGCATCTGCTTTACAGCCAAAATGCCAAGAATGACACTGGATAATGCAGAAAGCACGATGGGATACTACACAAACTAACAAAGCTATCTAACTTCAATTGATGACACCTATATAACACAGTAGGTTTTTGTGTATTCATTATTGTACACTGCATCTCAGACAATTAGTTGATAAAACATTACTTTGATTACAGAGAAACGCTAATTTCAAGTTTGGAAAGCAACTTTTGTTCATACCTAGTGGATGAATGGATGGTCTCCACGGCTCTAAGATCTGGTGCAGACTGTGAGCGAAGCGAGTGTAGTACTGATCTGAGAAAACGTCATCCACACGACCGTTATCGAACAGATACTGCAAGGAAAAATTGGAGAAAGAAAGAAGCAGTTAAACACTATTGCCCCATCAAAACAGAATAACCACAGATGACATGGATGAATGGGGAGTGTGTGTGTTTGTGTGTTGGCCTGCATGATGTGGGGAAAATCTGTGATGTGCACAGGATCATATGGCGATGACAATGACGATGAAAATATGACTTATTGGTCAGCACTATTTGTGTACACATTGAACTTACTTTTTGTAAGCACAGAAATATATAGTAGAGAACATCAGCCTCATAGGACTCCCCCTCTATCCCCCGAGCCTCTGTTGTCATCAAAGAGAGTCCCATGCAGAGCTCCGCTACTGCACACGACACCAAGTCCTCCTGGAAACGCAGTGCCTGGCGTCCTAAAACATACGATCACACAATAGTGATTACATTGACAGATGAAAACAGAGAAGAGACAATGGTATGTAGCTGCATATCATATATAGTAATAAAACAATATTTAGTTGTTGATGCGCATAATAAACATTATATATTTGCACTTACGACCAATTGGGGCCAGTTTATTTTTGTCTGATTTGTCCAGCTCTGCATTTTTCTGCTGAGCCCAAAGCCGCCACACCTCCAGCCCCTCCTCTGGCTTCAGAGTGGCAGGCAGCAGCAGCTCCTGCACCTGCACCTGCTGCTGGCCTTGGCCATCTACCTCTGCTACCACTGTCTGACCCTACAGACACAAATACACCGACACTGTTATCTCATGTAATCAAGAAAAATATGTCTATATGTGCATCTGGCCATGATAAATGACCAACTTAGCTGAGCACCTGTGTTAGTACCTGTAGCTGTTGTGCGTCCTGTCCTGACAACCCCTGCGTGTGCAGCACCTGCTGCTGTGGGTCCCAGATAAGGGACTGTGTAGTGTTGGAGTAGCCCTGCACTGCCACAGGGATGTGGATGTTTCCATTCATCAGCTGAGCAGGGAACAGTGTGTTCGCAGCCAGTGTGTGCACCACTTCTTCTTGGCCTCCCATTCCCCCAGAGCTTGTTATGCTGGACACGGCCTGTGCTGTCTGACTTTGAGAAGCAGGGATTTTCAGCTTGTCGTTTTCAACTGTAACTTGTGTTGGCATTGTGGTCATTGTTGTAGTGTTTGTCCCCGCAACCTGAACTGTTCCGTAGGCCTCCTGGGGGATGGCAATGTGTGTGACCTGCTCGCGGCCTCCGGAACCAGCGGGAGCAGAGTAGACAGGGATTGTCCAGGTCTCCCCTGTGGGACTGGTGATAGTGCCTGTAGCACTGTAAAGGTGGGAGCTGTCCACAGTTAGGAGGTCCGGCCGCAGGGACACATAACTTTGCTGCTGGCCCTGTCCCTGAGGGATAGCCAGGACTGTGGCTACTTGCTGACCAGGCAAGGCATAGGACACAGTGATGGGCATGTCAACTTTACGTTTCTTGGCTGGCTGGAGGACACCTGCTCCCTGTGATGTGGCAACGGTGGTTCCCAGTACCCTCCTCTCAGCATTGTCCTGCTGCTGGGTGGGAGAGAGGGCCCCCACTGTCTGGATTTGGATCTGTTGTCCTCCTGCAACAGCAGCCACCAACTGAGCTTGTAGCTAAAACACATGGGAGGGAGAAAATAACTGGTAACCAAACTCAAAACAAAATGTAAAATTCTGCCAATGTGTTGTTGTACACACGTGTACCTGTTGGTGCTGCTCCTCTGTGAGCTCCCCAGGCTGAATTAGCTGTGCAGTAGTCACACCTTGAAGCTGCTGATGAGAGCCAGAGGGCACCTGGAGGACCTGACCCAACATCTGACTTTGCTGCTGGCCCTGGATCTGCACCTGACAATAGGGATATGGAGAGAAAATTAGCACACCAAAGATCAAATGGAACAGAGTTAAGTGACAAACACAATACAAACTATAATAAAGGTACAAACCTGCACTATCTGTTGCTCTGTATTCTGTTGTACAGACTGCTGCTGAGATGTGGCCTCCTGTATCTGTTGCTGCTGAGGCTGGACCTGGACCTGGACCTGCATCAGAAGACAGTGTCTGTCAGCAAGCTTCATTTCAAGGACAGAGCTCTTTAACAGATCACTATGTGACGATTCAGTGAGCTGATTTACCGGACAAGCCAGCTCCAACAATGACCCTGCCACCTCTGTGCTGTCTGTGTAGATACAGTTAGCCTCTTGTTGATACACCATAGTGGTGGTGGTAGTGGTAGTATCTCCGCCTTGCTGGCTGAACTCCTGCAGGGCATCTGGTCCCTTGGTGGCCAAGGACTCCAGAAACTCCTTCATGCGATGCTGTGGGATGCTCCGAGCCTTCTGCCTCACAAGCTCCTCATAGGAGCCTGTCCCATCCAGGGAGTTATTCATTGCTGCTGACAGTGTCTTCTTCAATGGGGGGAATCTGAGGAAAAGCAAAATTAATTTAATATTCTTTAAAATTGGTTACAAGCTTAGGTTCATTCTATATCTGTGTGAACAGAGAATGACCACAACCCACATTCAAATAACCCTGTAAAAACGTCAACGACTCAAATGCATTAGACAAGCAAAAATACAGTGACGTGCTTTTTTAGAGTAACAATAAAAGGGTAAAAACGCTGCACCAACATCGCTTAAAACTTTTAATTGTTTACAAGCTGCCCTACAGATTTCTGTCCGGAGGCAACACAGACAGTTGGTAATAGGAAAGGGTTAATTCTAGCTGAGTGTGTACGAGCAGGGACAAAAGCGCGGCCACTTTCCAAATCCAATGCAGTATTCACAGCAGCGACGAAGACTGCTGCATAATGAAAACATGCACGCTTTACACAACAATTACATTGCGATTACATGCATGGTGCAAGAGCTATACAACAGCCAATCTAACAGCTGATTACACAACAAGCTAGGTTAGCCAGGTATACGGCTAACTAGCCGCGTGTTGTTTGCAAATAAGATCTAGCCACAGTTGCTTGGCAAAGTGTAATGATGCGATCATGTGCAAAAACTGTAAAATAGCAATGTAACAGCTGGTACAGAAACAGATAGCTTTGGAAACTGAGGTAACGCTCTCCTGTCGGTACCGTTACACCGACTACATTTTTCTGTTATCTTCAAAGCTAGCAGGCTACCGTTAGCGGGCGCGTTAGCTACCTCTCTTCCTCAACCGGGCCGAGGCTCGAACCGCCCACAACCTCCTCTCTACCCTAGAAACGTTGCTCCTCTTCCAACGAGCAGGGAAGCGAAGTGGTACTGACGTTTCCCTATGGCGACTTTATTCTTCGTTTTTCACGATTTTCGTTTAACGGTTAGCTGTAGTTTTTCTTTTTCTTTACCACTCATATTTCGCTGGGCGCCATCTTACAACAGTACCTTCAGACCAATAAGCAAGCGAATTGTAACTCTGTCGTGCTGTCGCGGTATTTTCACCGCATGATATCGCGGTAACTGACGCTCGTAGGCTAGCCAGTTAAAGGCGACACACACAGGCGGAGTAGCTAACAAGATGAGGGAGATGTCTGTCCACCTTAAAACACAGTTATGCCAGACAGACGCTCCTAGTGGTTCACTGGCTTCTCAATCTTTTAAGGTAGTCCCACAGAGATACGTTGAATATTTGGGTGGTGCTCACAGAGCTGTGGGCAGTTGAGGGTTAATTCCCACGGACTACACATCAGCGTGCTCTTCATTTCCCACACTGCTTTCTGTCTGGACCAAATACCTGCTTGAGTATTAACTTTAACTTTGTATTGTTTACTGGGAAAAGTGGGGGATACACCTGTTTCTTTAACAAATTAACAGCCATTAGGACAAAGCTATTCTTCAACCTGTAACACGTGGTCACTATTCCTTATTCAAAACTTTATGCACAAATGAATAATATCTATATTGACACACATTTGCATTTGTCCAGTATTATTTTTTTCTGTCAATATCTACCTGATTGCAGATTATATTGCTTGACACAACTGCCAAATCAGCCACAGAAACTAATACTGCAATATTGACACCCTTATAATAAGGCTGTGATTATGTGTGTTTTTATACCATGATACAGCTTAGTCTTAGAGTTTATGTTACTGTTACAGGCTCGTTTCCAAAACTTATTAGATATTTCTTGCTGAAATTATCAGTGATTATCTTCACCAGTTACATAATAATATGTGCATATTACCAATTACTGTTACAGACTCCTACACCAAGCATTGTGTGAAATATTACTGGTAGAAGAAAACTAACATCAACTTCATATCATTAACACAGAGACACTGCAGTTTGTTTTGTATTATTTATTACTGTCTCCTGTCAAAAGGACACAGATGCATCCCTCAGAGTCTTAAAAAACACATGGTTGTTTGGCAGTGACTCACCACCTTTGTAAGAAACTTGTGTATGGCAGTTTGAGAGCATCTCCTCTGTGTAACACCAGCTTAGAGCCGATATTAAATTAGCATACATGAGGTCTTTGTTGAACACTGATCAAAGTTGCATACATTCAACAAAGAGGAAACACTCTGTTGTTATTGCAGCAGACATAGAAAAAGAGTCAAGCAGACTCGACCACTGACTGACCAAGCTTGCGATCAAGCAAGCTGCAGTAATTTTGTTGGCTACAATACTCTTATGAATATGGACGTGTAATTATTACATTGTCTGTTGTCTGTGTTTGAATCAGTCTCAGCCAAGGCACTCTGTGCCCTAGCTGATATTACACATTAAGCGATGCAAACAATTTGGGCATGTATCTGTGGGCTCATGGGAAGCAGGAAGTGTGGCTTGACCTCAGTCAATCAGATCTTCCCCGGGTCTTCTTTGAGGGTGACCGTTCTGTTGAAGATGAGCTGCAGTGAAAGAAAAGTCACAGTTACACTTCACAATCAAAATGTTTCTAACCCACAGTAGATTACAAAGTTATTTCTCAAATGAACTACAAATAGCATCAACAAACATTTGTAACGCAAACCCAGCTGTTTCAGGAGTTACTTTCGTCTTCCTGTACCTTGTCAGCAGTGCTGTCGGGGTCCACGGAGAAGTAGCCGACTCTCTCGAACTGGAATTTGTCAAAAACTTTTGCTCCCTTGACTGAGGTATCCACTAAGGCACTGCTGATCATCTGCATGGAATTCTAAAAGACAAAAAGAAGAAATACATTAACCACCACGCCCACCGAAACATCTCAGTTCATCCAAACAGGCCACAGGAGTGCAGAGCTACTCACAGGGTTGATGTCACTCAGGAAGCCATTGGGCACTTCAGACGGATCCTCGGGATGTTTGTGCAGGAATCTACAAAGACAGAAAGTTTCCTTTAAGCAAGTTTTCTACATGGACTATTGGTAGTGAATGACAGTGATTTCTGTGACTTACAGTCTTTCATAAAGGCGCACTTCACACGCCAGCGGCTCGCTGACCCAGTGGATGAAGGCCTTTGGTTTTTCTGCGGTGTCAGAACTGATGCAGTTCACCTCCAGTTCCACCACTTTACCCTGAGCGTCCTGAGAAACAAAGTGGAAGTCAGCAGGACAAGCTGTGAGGACATGGACCAGACATGGTACAGATGGACCGCACTTAAATAGCACTTTTACTTGTAGTCAGCGAGGACCATGCAACATGCTGGCCTAACCACTGGGACCATTTGGGGGGGCCACTTTGACATGTGAGCCACTGCTAAAGAGATAATGAGTGAAGGTGCAGCCAGAGCAGATTTATTCATTTCTATAAGGAACGTGGCGATGCGTAGTCACAAACTGACCCGCAGAGTTCAATTAGACTAAACTTTGACTCGTGCAATCATGATGCTCTCCAATGTTGAGCCAGTTTGAAAGTGAGGGGTGAGACTGACCTCTTATTCAGCAAATACGGACTATTTATATCCTTTTTGATAAAGTTGCATGGTGAAATAATACAAACAGCAGAGGAGGGAGGATGCTATGTGTTGGCAATTTCGTTAGCCTGCTAGCCTAGCCAGTAAAGAGATCCGAAGTCTTACCTTGATGACCTTCTGGACAGAGATGACGTACCCAGCGTGCCTTAGACCTACAGGCTGTTCTGGGGTCAAACGCTTATAGCCCTTCTCCATCACCTGCAAAAGAAAAGGAAGAGCCCATCATCATCTGCTGTCTACATTCCAAAACATGCAGAAAGACAGTCAGCTGCTTATAATGTGAAGGTATTTCTTTCCCCTCTCTAACCTCTCTGAAGTCACTCTGTTCAATGTAGACTGTGCGTGTGAATGGAACCACGTGGCTGCCCTTGGCCTCGTCGGCAGGGAAGTCTGGTACTCGTACATCTGACTGAGACGGGAAAGAACGACAGTGGGAAGATTCAGTGCAAAGACAGAATATACAGGACATTACAAGCCCCCAGGGAGCAGTTTAACGAGTAGTGTCTGTGCATTTGGAAGCTGTGTGCAAACCTTTGAGTTCTCAGGCAGGTTTGTTATGGTGATTTTGAGCGGCTCCAGCACAGCCATGACTCTGGGCGCCGACTCGTTCAGCACGTCCCTCACGCACGCCTCCAGAAGGTGGGGCTCTGTCGTTGTCTGGGAAACTGTGACTCCGACCTGCCAACAGATGTGACACATTATCACACCACAGCGCTGCCCTTGTGTGTGTAATTACTAGTTTCTCCATCCTGCCATTCATCTTTCCGTCCATTCTGCATACCCGTGCGCAAAAGTTGTTGATTGCCTCTGGCGGGAAACCTCTCCTCCTCAGCGCAGTCAAAGTGAAGAGTCGGGGATCGTCCCAGTCTCTGCAATTAGAAAAGAGAGAGATAGAAAAGATGCTGTGAGAGGTATATAAGGTTTGAACTCACTCATGTTTGCCTTATCTATCTGCTGCCAGAGATCTGTGTTGTCATCTCAGTAAGTGGTGATAGCTTTTAATACACTCCAGAGGATTTATGTCTGTTTCAGACATGGAATTCAGGACACTGCTGAAGTCATCAAGCTGTTAAAAGGACGTCTTTTTGTTATTCAGGAACTCCCTGGGATCATTTTCACACAAAGTAACATGAGACCAGGAATTTAGAGATAAGATAAGATCATATCTGGCCAAACTCAATCCGATAGTCTAGTAGAAGGGAAAACACTCATCCTTCACCTGCTGCTTCTAACCCAAATTTTCATGGCAAATAAATGCTGAACAAATGCTTCGCTTCCATTAAGTAGTTCATACCCCATTACTTAAATTCATCACAATGAATTCGTTACAATGGATATCAGACAGACCAGAAGCAAAAAGAAAATGCTATTTTACCTGACAATGCCGGCCTCCACCAGTTTGATGATTTTCCTCTTGGACACAACGGTGTAGGTGAGGTTCAACCGTCCGTATTCCCACTGAACAGGGCAGTACACATCCAGAGCGTTACACAGCCAGAAATATGATGAACGCCTGTCACAGACGCAAAAGAAAACAACCAAGAAGGTGAACATAAACAAAGCATTTGTACGTCCACGTGAAAGACTGGACTTGACTCTCAACAGATGGCCAAACGATTCATGAATACCTGGCCTGGAACTCTTTGGTACACAGTGAGTGTGTGATATCTTCAATAGAGTCACACAGACAGTGAGTGTAGTCGTAGGTGGGGTAGATGCACCTGCAGAGAAAGATTAAAAAACAAGTAAAACACGGCTTGTTGTGAGAAACATACACTGAAATGAACAGCAGTGCAGGTTTTCATACCATTCATCTCCTGTCCGATGGTGAGGCGTGTATTTGATTCTGTACGCCACGGGGTCCATCTTGCCGTCCTCCATGACCATTTTCATCCTGAGCGTGGCCTCTCCCTCAGCAAACAGGCCCTTCTTCATCCTCTCAAACAACACCAGGGACTCCTCGATGGGTCGGTCTCTCCAGGGTGATAGAGGAACGTTATGGCCCTTCAATTCCTCCCCTTTCTGGTGGCACACATATGCATGGCCTCTGAAGGAAGACAATCAGGAAAACAAACATCATCTACCGGCTCTGTGCACGTTTTCCAACACGTTCACATGCAGCAGCTCCTACGCTCACCTGCGAATAAGGTCCACAGCAAGGTCGTAGAGCTGCTGGAAGTTGTCTGATGCATGCGTGACAGCATAAGGTTTGTAGCCTGTGTAACACAGCAGCAACGATAAGAAACCATTGTCATGAATTTAAGGATTGATGACATCAAAAAGGTGTCAGTCAGCAGGGGCAACCTCACCAAGCCACTCCACCATCTCCTTGATGGCAGTGAAGTATTTTTCCTCCTCTTTCTCTGGATTTGTGTCATCGTACCTCAAGAAACAAATTCCGTTGTTTGCCTACAGGAGGAGACGAGGTTTAGAGGAAACAGCTGCAGGCAGAGGACACATACAGGCAGGCGGAGGTGGTGATAGGGGACAGAAAGACGCGTACCTTTGCATAGCCAAAATTGAAGTTGATAGCTTTGGCATGTCCGATGTGAAGGATGCCGTTTGGCTCAGGAGGAAAACGAGTACGAATCTAAAGGAATTCGTAAATGGAAAGGAGAAAAATCAACATGCATGATCATTTTCAAGTTAACGTGCTTCTTCTCCACAACTTAAAAGAACACATAGAGTTTGTACCTGTCCACCAGTGACCTCCAGGTGCTTTTTAAGCAACTCCATTGTTTTTGGTGTGACCACATAGCCGTCAGTTTTATAGTTCTCTCCTGTAAGATGGAAGCCACGGATGAAAGATCAATATGCTTCGTAAATTAATCCTTTAAATTGATCTAGATGGAGCAGGGCCTGTCACAATCATTACACGTAACAACTAAAATTTCTGGAGAATAGCAGAGACACCACTGCATCTATCTGTTCAGGTGGTTCCTTCTCACCTGGTTTATGGAACTTCAGCGCTTCTCCTCTGAGCTGCTCCATTAGCGACTTCCCCTCCCCGGTAATTACGCCACCTTAACAACCAACAAGCACGGTTTAAAAACCACAAACACAAACAACTAATTTCACTTCCGTCTTCCGTACACTTGGTCTGCTGCTTACCGTTCACTGCCACATCCTCTTTCTTTGCCTTGGCCTCATTCTCTGTGACTTTCACTTTCTGAGGATGAAAAACAATCAGATCTTAACCACAAACGAAACTAAAACATTCAGACTGCAGCCATTAAAAAAAACTGTTAGAAAATGTAATGTGCCTATAGCTTTCATTTTAACTTTTACTGGGCACAGACCAAATGCCTGCAGCAGTGGAAATATATCTGAGCCCCTCGGAGGCTTTCTTTAGCCCATTTTCCACTTTTTTATATTGGTGTCCAGGTAACTGGCCATTTGCTGGCCGCAATGTCCAACTATTCCTTTAAATAATGTGATGTGTGTTACCTTAGATTTTTTCTCCAGGTCAGCCTCTGTCTTGGGGCCTAAGAGGTGCAGGACCTTAATGACCAAAACCAGAGTTAGTTACAGTATATACAGTAGAAATAACCTGACAACAGCAGATGGAAATATTCAAACACAATAACAGATAAACTACTTCTAACAATATCCTCTTTTTCAAAACACACCTGCATGTCCACCTCATTTTTGATGACCTTCCCGTCGGCCCATTTCAGGGCAGAGCGTGCCTCTCCTGCAACAGACACAAGAGCTCAGTGAGACATTCTGTCTGACTGTTAGGCTTTAATGGTTTCAACAATGTTTCACTAATCGAGAGTGAGGTCATACCCATTAGCAGTCCCATGTTGAAGTGGTACCTCTCCTGCAACAGCTGGTCCTTGTGCTTCTTGATCACCGTCTCCACCTGCACAACATTGCACTGTCACTGAACACACCACGCCCCCGTAAAGCTTGGAAAAAAAAGGTCATACCTCAGGGCAATGTCAGGTCATGCACTTACTGCATCTTCAATCTGCTCCGGTGTTATCACTACGCCAACTCCACACACTTCTTCGAACTCTTTTTGGTTGATGGGGTCCTCGGGATGATTCTTCACGAACTCCAATGCAGCTGCAATGAAGCCAGACTCTGGCATTTAGTTCGTCCATATAATCAGGCTGGCACTCATTCAACCTGCTTTCTCCTTTGTTCTCCATGCTTCTACACTTGATCACTCAACCCAGTCTCCCTTTAAGTAGGTTTACTGTGTATGTCACATTCATCAAGTGGGGTTTATCCCAGACTCTGCTGGCACACCACCAAATTATGATGCATGACATGCTATTATAGACAATTTAGTGGTCTTCCACACCCAAATTCCACACACTAGTATGTGTTTGAGCTGTAGTGGGTGAGTGAATGCAAAGCAATGAACTCCTAAAAACTGTTTTCACGTGTTAAAATATGTCATGTTATTAGATGTGAGATGAGTTTTGTTCAGTCGTCGCTGTGATCAGGCTGCAGCTTGTCAAAAAATGTCAGAAATTACCTGCCAGCTGCAGCTCTGTGCAGATCTTGGACTGAGCTATACTGTCTGACAGGAATGTCAGGCGTTTGGTGTCTTTGAGGCGAGATGCCAAACTGTACAGCAATGTACCCTTGGCTTTGTCCACTCCCGATGCCCCACAAACACGCTGGGCCTGTTGAAGCCAATGAGACAAAAATAGAATTAATTGTTTTCTCCTACAAAATGTGTGTCTGGCAAGAGCTAATTGTCTGTGTCAAAAGCGAAGATAAACAGGGAAAACCGGCCCAACTATTCTCCTTATCTTGATCCCGAGATAATGATGGGCTCGTGTGAAAATGAAACTAACCAGAAGTTACGAGAAACGGCTCCATACATCTGAACCCACAATTAGAGCATATTTCAAGGCTAGAAGAAGTGAGGGTGAATACAACAAGTGAGCTAAAAAAAAAAAGTGAATGTCAGTCATATTTCACAGCTGCTCCCCCAGGAAGTTGTGCTCCTCATGTACACTGAGTCGTACCTGAACAATCGCGTCCTTCAGAGAAGAGCTCAGCGCTTCATTTTTCAGCGTTTCTTTCGCTTTCTGCTCACTGAGGCCAATTGAAGTGAAAAGTGCCACCGTATCCGCCATTTTTCCACCGTATTCACCGGCTAGCTCGGAGTCACTCACACACGCCACCACCACACACGGCTTTTCTTCGAGCAGAGAGGGGGGGCGACTTCCTGTACGCCTCAAATAAAAAACAAGGTATAATGAAACTGCCAATAGGACACCGCGGATGGGGTTGGCAGTAGCCAATCGTGAATGAGTTTTATTGAAGTTAACACCTACTTTAAGAGAGAGCCAATCAGCGGGTATGTTGACATCGGTAGGGAAGGGCAACAGGAATCTGTGCAATGTTGCATCAGATTGACTTTTCATAATTTCTTATAATTATTATTACCATGAAATCAGGAACATAATAAGTTGTATCTATATCATATAACATTTTAGATTGCAAGTGTATAAACTTAACACTTTCAAAAACTTCTCATCTAAAATATGAGCAGCGTTGTAACGCGGTGTAAGGTCTTTGTTGTCCATCAATATCGACGCTAACTATAACAACTCTGCGAAAGTTATTTACACTGGCTCCCGTAAATGAGGAACAAAGCTTTAGCTAGACGTAAAATCCCTTTACATGAATGTATAGAGTTTCTTTTGCGCTGCCACAAACACTGGGTCATACTACAATGAGTTTTAATACAGGGGCAGTGTGGTAGGTCAGTACACCCTTTTTTAAGCTCTAAACAGACAGCAGCGTAACTGTTAGCATTAAAACAGCTATGGCTACACATGCAGTGCTGTCATCGGGAACAAAAATGTGGAGATCTCTGGCTTGTGCAAAGTCAGAGCTGCGTCTGGATCTCACACTTGCCTGTGGACAGTCTTTCCGGTAGGTTGATCAGACTCGGATATAATATGTCATCATGATCAACAGGACAGACCCAGCTAATACACTTTACATCGTCATTTGTGTCTCTGTGTTTACACATCGAAACCCACAGCTGGAGAGAAACTGCAGAAGGCCACTGGACCGGAGTGATGGGAGGACGCGTTTGGACTCTGGCTCAAACACATGATACTCTGTGGTACCACGTTTACAAAAACCAGGACAGACAGGGGGAGGGAAGAGACAGGAAGAAGAGACCTGGTGTTTCTCTCCACATGGAAAACAAGCCACAGAAGAGATTCAAAGGAGCTTTGAAGAAGGAGGAGGAGGAGCTGGTGGCTGTGACTGTGGGGCAGGACACCGACGAGGAAGAAGAGATGCTGAGAGATTACCTCCAGCTGAATGTGAAGCTGGGGGATCTGTACAAGGAATGGGGAGCAGCAGACCCCCACTTCAGGCACATTGCAGACATCTTCACAGGTCTGCGTGTGTGTGCATGCATGATAACACTTATCATTACACAATAAGTAATGACTGATCCGATATTTATCTTGATATTTTGTTTGGTCTCTTCCCAGGTGTGCGAATGCTGCGCCAAGACCCCACCGAATGCCTCTTTTCCTTCATTTGCACCTCCAACAACCACATCTCTCGCATACAGGGCATGGTGGAGAGGCTGTGCCAGGCTCTGGGTGCCCCACTGTGTCAACTCGATCAAACCTCTTACTACAACTTTCCTTCCCTGTCTGCGCTGGCAGGTGCTATATTCTTTCTCCACAGAGCTACACCCCTGTTTATAATCTTTCAAGAATGTTAGTGGTGCAGGATATTTTCCGTCAGTGCTAGAAAATCATACAAAGAGACCTGATTTGTATGTGTGTTGCAGAATAGAGAGAAATGTCTATATTTCATGCAGAAATATGTCTACTCCTGTGAGAGATATCGGACCAGTTTACCAGTGTTGGCAGAAATATTTTTGAACCATAGACTGAAGTAGCCAAATTGAGAGTGAGGTTCACCAGCCATTTTAACGGTTAAAGAACAAATTCACTGAATTATCGAGTAGAAAAAGTATAGTTGTCATAATTGTGCTTTCTACATTGCAATTGGCAGACAACAGTGTAGAGGCTCGTCTCAGGGATCTCGGTTTTGGATACAGGGCTCGGTTCCTGCAGCAGAGTGCTAAGCAGATTTTGGACACCCACGGGCTCCAGTGGCTTCAGGATCTACGCAGTGCCCCATATCTGCAGGCCCGTGATGCTCTGCGTACTCTCCCTGGTGTGGGCACCAAGGTAGAGTAGGAAAAGAACCCATCAACCTGCTATATGTTCCTAAAATTAAGTGTTTAAGTTGAAGCAGCAGTAGCATGTAATTAAAGCTATGTTTCTCCCTGTAGGTGGCAGACTGTGTATGTCTGATGTCCCTGGATAAGGCAGAGGCCGTCCCCATAGACACACATGTTTGGCAGATTGCTAAACGTGACTACAACTATGCTTCTGGCAACGGACAAAAGAGCATCACAGATAAACTTCACAGAGATATTGGTTAGTATGCATGCACCTCATCAGTAATACTGTATGTTTGCAGTGTAACACTATTTGTAAACACTTGCTAGCCTAATGTCCAATGTAATATTTCTATGCAGGGGATTTTTTCAGAAAGCTGTGGGGTCCTTATGCAGGCTGGGCACACTCGGTGAGTGTTATCATTCAGTATCTGCCTGTGAGTTTCTGTCCTGTCTCTTACAGTCTGTCTGCTGTAACCACAGAGTGTCTTTATCTGTTTTAGGTGTTGTTCTGTGCTGATCTCAAGAAGTTTCAAAAGCTCAAAGAAATGCCACATGTGAAGCAGCCGCAGAAAGAAGAAAGTGGTGAAGAAGAAATAAGGGTAGCATGCAATACAAAAATGAAGATAAAAACAGAAGAACCTGAAACTGTGAAGTCCATAAAAACCAAGAAAGCAAAGATGTGTATCTAGAATGAGAGAGTGGTATGAGATAAACACACTACCTACATGAGGACTCAAATCAGATTACAATACCGAGTTTTTCACAAACTTTCTCCAGCTTCCTTCAAAAAGTCTCACAGAGTGAAGTAGAAAAGATTTATTTTTATTGGTATGAAACCAATTATCGAAAAGATTCTCAGGGTCTTTGTTTACATGTGTTTATGTTATTCACTGTGTCTATTTTCCTATGAGCTCACCAATACAGTACAAGTACAGCACACTGATGTGCTTTTTCTTACAATAAAGACAAAAAACTTTTTTGTGTGCTTGTATTTTAACAGAAAATGCCCATATTAGACATTCATCAAGCCCACTGAAACCATCACTGTCAAACCGGGTCCCACTTCTGCAAGATGTTGCCACAAAAGGCCAATAGGTGGCAGTATAAAGTAGAAGATATAGCTGCGTGATAACGTCACATAGTAGGTCATTTGCTGAAGCCAGTTTTTATTTCAGAACAAATTTCATTATTTTCCCGGGTGAGTGCTTTCTGTGAAGCCTTGTGGCTGCTGTTACGCCATGTGCCCAACACATCATGGCATCTGCATGCATGTCTGAAAAGGTCACACACAGCCAAAATGGTGTGTTGTGTTTCTTCAGTGCATACCCTGCATCAAAATAGTATGTCCGTCTGCTAGCTCATAAAAAGCTTTTTGGTTGGGTGGCTGTGAAGTGCCAGAAGTGTTCGTATGTTTATCTATAGGCATTCGTTGACTGTGTCAGCTGGTCTTTTTATAGCAGGGATTGCAGTTATCTGCTGTCACTTCTGGGGGCCAGCGTGACTGTCTCTTGTGACAGCTTGGACATGTCTCTTGGGGTGTTTGACTTATTTCTGTCCCTTTAACGGCAATGACCAAGCAATATTTTATTTCGATTAAAAAATATGGACAGAAATCATTCTGGCAACAGTTTACATGGCTGCAAACCTCTGTCTTGCTCTAATTTGAAAGACGTATTTTCTGACTTGTTGGAATAAATGAGCAGGTGCATCATGCGTGGAGTCGTTTCACTGCACATGTGCATGTCTTACATCCATAGAAGTTGTTTATTCGTGGCAGCGTGTGCAGCCATGCGTGTTGATGAATATGTGAGTCAGCTTTCATCCCCACTCCAGTTGAGTTATACAGAAGCTGGGGCCCAGCTTTAGGGCAGAGTCACTGTGAGGAAGAAAGGCAGAGTAAAAATAGACTTGAGAGAACAGGAAAATATATATTTTTTTAAATTATGAAGAGGTGAAAGTGTGCTGGAGGTGGGGACATGAATTTGAAAGAAAAAGTCACATGCGCATGCATGTTGACATACAAAGACTAAAACAACACAACAGTGGCCTGTGCCTTATGCAAGAGATGGGTCTCAGCTTGTGCTCTTCCCTCAGGAGTTGTTCATTTGCGAGGACATCTCTCATCATGCATGTGCCGGCACCAGGGGGCGCCACTTCTAGAACTCAAGCAACCAGGGAAGGCCTCTGCCTATTTCCACATGTGCAGCTGCAAGACTGAATTCATTTGACTCTTGAGTGACATCATGGGAGAGGTAGTTTTGTGGAAGATGAGGCAGAGAAGAGTGTGTGTGTGGTCTCAAATTGAAGTGTCCTTGGAGTGGGTGATGTACAAAAAGATCCTCTATTCCTATATGGAATTTTAAGTGGACTTATCAACATACAATATATTATGATATTATTCATTTTCTGGAAAATCATTAGAAAATTGTTGTTAGATAAAACAGCCAGATGGCTGTTTTTGGCTAATCCAGTGAATTATATGATGACAAATCAATGTATATCATTACACTGATGGAGAATTGATACGAAAATGCAGCACTGCCATGAAGCTGTCCTGCTCATTGATTCACGAAAATGCCCACAATGATCAAATATAACAAGAGATAATAAAGAGATAGCCATCATAATATAGATAGATAGATAGATAGATAGATAGATAGATAGATAGATAGATAGATAGAAAAAAGCTTGAATACTGACATAAGGTGCTTCATTGGAATCGCCTACCTACACTTCACTCCTCCTCTACTGGCCACTTCATTTGGTACAGTCTATTGTAATTCAATCCAACCGCTCTGCCATATATTCGACCAATACGTTCAGCATGTTCAGATTCTGTTGACATTGTCTGACATGTAAGTTCAAGTTATTATTGAGGTGGTGTTGTATTGGACTACATTATATTGAGAGTTTTCTTTTTCATCTTCTGTCCTCCCTACATACCTGAAATACCTCTCTATAAAGTACAGTTCAGTAAAAACACCACCACTAACAAGGTGGTGCCAACAAAAAGTCATCATTACAGGCATTGTCAAAAGAGACTTTATGGCACAACAGTTGTACTGAATTACATTAGACTATACAAGTGTGATTAATGATTAATGTTCTCTTGTGAGTCCAAAAATAGTCTCAATGCTCGTCCACGCTGTCTACGACTTAAAGTGAGGGATGTTATTATTCTTGAATAATAACAGTTGGATTATATAACAGTATTTGATACAATACCTAAGATGGATAAAATTTAAAGAGACGTGTGTTGATTCACCTTGGATGTGGTGAAACCCGAGGCTGCTGTGGGGGAGCCTGAGGGATGGGGGGGGGGGGGGGGGGGGGGGGCAGTCCCCACATGGAAGTCTGTCTTTGGGGCCCAGAGTTGGGGAGATTATTCTTTGGTGTCTCAACAATCGTAGGGTGAGGGGAAAGCCACAGAGAGAAAGACTGAGGGCACACAGCCGGCAGAGGTATTATCGATCTTAAGCTGTTCTGACTCGTGTGTGTGGATGGATGTTAGCATATGAACATCTTGGCTGTTCTTAATGAAAGAGGCTTATTTATGGAGAAAATGAATACTTTCTACCATCTGATAGGATCCCCCCTTGGCTGGCTGTGATTAAGGTTCAATGCCTCATAGATTGGGAGAAAGAAACAGGTCCGTCTGCTCCAGAGTTAAATTTCAGTCCTCATAGGATCAATTCAAATGACTAAGTGGAATGTATTCACCACATTCCTGGACAAAAAAGGTATAGAAACACTATCCACGGCACACGTGGGTGTGTGGAGTTCCATGTGTGGTTTTGGTGTGTGTCTGTCTCAGTGCAGCCAACTCCCTCCTTTTTAAGAATTTGTTCATTTAGCAAGCTTTAAATACTGCTCCCCTCTCACTTTATTTAAAGCCTGCTAAAAACGCCCCACATGAATCAAGAGCTGTCAGTCAAAGGCGATATCTGTAAGTTAGTGGGTTGACCTGCTTCAATTGAAGATAAGTGGTACATGAGAACAAACACAAGTTTGAGTTATTTCATTCACAGTTAGAAAGAAAATTTAAACAAATTAAAATGAGAAAGACGAGCACAAGTCAGCTCAGAACAGAGATGACAGATAACTGTGATCATCTTAAATATCTGATGAAAAAATGGATGTTTACACTTGAGGAGGACGATCACACCTGGTGAGGCCTCTGTGTGTCATGATATGCAGTCACTTACAAGAAACTGCTTAACAAAACTGCAGCTTTGAGGACTTATCCTAATTCTCCACAGAGGACATATCACCTCAGGTTAGGACATGAAAGTGGGATTTGGTGGCATCTAGTGGTGAGGTCTCAGATTACAATCAACTGCACACCGCTCCCGGTATCATTGTCAACTGGCGACACGTGGGCCACATCTAGCCTGCCAAAGCTTCCCATCCGAATTCAGTAAATACACACATCCAGTGTTACTCACCAGTGAAAGAGGCCCATCCATCCCCTTTACTCCGTGGACCCACCATGAAACTGCTCAGCTCCCAGGCTGGCCTTTCCGTGGAGCCGACAGCAGCACACTGGCCGGACTACGCTGGAGTACTTGGAGAATCCCCAAACTTGAGTCTCAAACTCAACTTTTTGTTTGTTCCCAAAGAGGAATTTTTTGTTTACATAAAGATTCATTTAATGGTAGTTGGTAGATACAAAAAGTTTGGCACATGGACAAACGTAGTCGAGGACCCCTGGTGTAGGAGAACCCACGGTAGCCTTCAGGTAACGTAAAAACTATAAGGCGTCTCTTGAGTCAGTGTTTGGTTTGTCCACTTTGGGCTTCCGTAGAACATTGCAGGCTCCGTGGAAGAGGACCCGCTCCCTATGTAGATATGAATCGGTCGTTCTAACGTAATGAAAACATGATTTCTTAGTTTCAGGTGATTATACACTATGAAAACATTATTAAGAATATTATATCCCATCAATGGTCCTTTAATTTTGAAAGAAATGTCTGATTTTTATTCAATATTATGTTGCAGCTGCCAGAGTTCTGTCCCTGCTGAACTCAAACTCATTTCAAACAATGCCTACTAAACATTTTGATGAGCAGAGGTCATCTGTACGAGAACAAAGACTCCTCAGGGCCATTTTGGATTGTTTATGGATGTCAGATGAATCAAACTCCCTCTGGTACACTGGATTACGCTAATCTTATTACAGCAGCAACATAACTGGATAGTGCTCAGTTCATATGATAAACACTCAGGGGGGTGAGCAGCAGATAAGAAGTGCGCACACATAAATGTCAGCATGTGCTAATCATCTAAATTACATGACATCCCTTTCTATTTCCTACTCATCTATATTGGCATTTAAATATAGGGTTTGATTGATAATCCCCTACCTATAGAATATTAGTCATAATCCATGTGCAATAATATCATTACCATCCTGAAGTGTTCCTGCTCCTCCTGTCCAAACCCTTCAGTGTCTCTCCTGCTGGCTCAGTAGTAATGTAATGGCATTAGGACAATCCTCTGAGCTGCACAGGTTATTTTAGGACTGAGCTGTACAGTGAGTGCAATCTAATGAAAGTGACAATTACACACATAGAATTGAAAACACTGACTGAGATGCTTCCTGGTAACTGAGCTGAGTCACTTCTGCACAATGTTCTTTGTATGTCTGCATCTGGGCTCAGTCAGAGTAGAAGCAGTCTCAGCAGCATGCCCAAACTAGAGTGGTGTGTTTGTGTAAGACGGAGAAACAATCAGAGGGGGGATGAGGAGGAAGGCATTGAGCCAAGATGCAGCATGAGGAAACAGTATCATCTTGGCTCAGGCTTGCTCGCTCCCCTTTACAAACCTGGTTGGAGGACAGAAGAGGAAAGGAGGCTAGAGTTTCATGAACAGCTCTGTTTCCAGCTTATTGTCCTCCTTGCCGCTGCACCACTCAGCAAGAAATGTCAGGTGCCTCCTCACCTGTCTCCACATGATACTCCTTAACACTACCCGGCCACGTTCACAGCCCAGTTTGATGCATGACATCTTTTCAGCTATAACGTGTGGGGACCAAAAAAAAAAAAATCCCTGAATAGTAGCACTGCATGCAGAGCGATGATGTCAATGTCAGTGTCGTCATATTTCCACTGGGCACTGTCTAAACAGGCTGCCCTCTGAAAGGTGGATAAAATGACACGGTGCTCAATCTGAAACTGCGTGCCGGACTGCAGTTGCGTAACAGCCGTGCCAAGCAATAGGTTGCAGGCAGTCGTGTTTATCCGCTTGTGAGAAAAAAAAATGAGAGGGAGGGAGCGATGTGGAGGGAGATGGAGCTGTTGGAGGGGGCGTACATCTCCTTACTAGCTCATGGCAAGAGAGCTGGCAGTAACACAAGGCTGCTGAACGCAACCTCTCTGTACTGTATGTCGACAGAAGACCGTTTAGCGCGGACACTTGTACCCAGCGTCTAACCTGGACTAACGCTGCACTCCTCCTTTGGCTAACTCGGCATGTCCTAGTTCTCATATCCTGCCGCAGAGGACGCCATCGGAGAGGAGCCGCACAGACCTGCAGGTATGTTTGATGGTGGACTTGATAGTAGTTGTGGAGCGGCTGCTATGCGGCGATACTTTGCGCAGTGATCCACGCGTGACGTCGGCTCTACCTGTGCCGCGGTGCCAGTCGTGGGTTCAGGCTCACGGGCTCTTCACGTTAATTTAACACACTGGGGCTCTGTCGCACCTTCACGTGTTTTACCTGTACGTGCTTTCCTGCGTGGAATTGTGTGTGTTGTTGTGGTGAATGAGCTCATTTTGTCAGCTGAAGCCTTCGCGGCTTCTTCCTGCCTTTAGGAGGGTAACGTCCACACCAACGTCTATCCTGGTGTTCGTGACCAACGGTCAATAACATTATCAGATGATTGTTGTAATAAAAAAAAAAAAAAAAAATGGCGTGAAATGGCCTCTATCGAACTAAAGATTTTGTTTAAATCCAAAAACTACCCTAGACCTTTCATGGCATCATAGTTTACACGGACACTTAACTAGTTTACTTAAGATAAATTACAGTTAGCTACTCAGCTACTTAATAACCACCAATTACAGGAGTGTAAGGCAGCATAGAGGAGGATGTGCCTAGAAAGTCAAATATGCTATTAACCCAGTCACATTTAAAGTGAAAATGAACACTTCGGTTCACTAACTAGCCCATCTATGGTAGCAATATCTTAATGATCATAGTTTATAGGGCTGCAAGACAGATTAATCTGTGGATCATTTCCTCCATTTATTGATTCATTGCTTGGTAACAAAACAATGTAGATCGCTTTTTTCCAAAGTCCAAAGTTGCTTTCTTGAAAGTCTTGTTTTGTCCATGACCCAAAGATATTCAGTTTACTGTCAAAGAGGGGTAAAGAAACCAGACAACCTTCACATTTAAGTAGCTGAGATCAGAGAATTTAGACTTTTAAAGAAAGAAATGACTCAAAACAATTAAGGGATCATCAAAATAGTTGGCAATAAAATAATTAAAAACTCTAGTTGTTTGTCTGACACATCCCACTTCGGGTTTTGCCAGTCAGCGTCTCCTGTTTCATGAATTTGCATTGCAAATCTAAATGCCCAAATATCTAAGGAAACATAAGAAAAGGCGTTTGAAAAGGCTTGACGAATGATGAAACAGCAACAAGTGGGGTACTCTTTCTCCAGTTGACCACTGCTGGCAGGTACGCAACATGTTGCGCGTGTGTTTACAGCACTTTCACGAGGGTTTTGCAAGATTTAGGCACAAGGGCCGCAGCACTCAGAGGATCTGGATTCACCTGTTCCTCATCAGGATTTTTATGCATCCCGACGGAGGGAGAAGGCAAAAAATGGGAAAACCGGGCCAAACCTCTTTCACTGAGAGCACGCAGGAAGAGCTGCTCCAAAGTGCTACTGGATGTAACACAGAGCCCTGCCAGGCAGCTCAGATTCAAAAGAAAAACAGCACCCCCTGATCCACTGACAAGAGAAAAGGCCCGATCCATTTGTAAAGCAGCTCAGCAGAGATTTACCGGCCGCTTTGATAGTGCCTGAGAGAAGTGGGGTTTTGAAAGAGTAAAAGGGTGAAACAGGACAGAAGATGATCCATGACTACTTACCTCAGTATTGAGTAGCCTATAAATGGCTTACTTTAATGGCTTAGCTTGTAAAAAAAAAAACAGAGTTAACATTCACCCATTTTTTGAGCCAGAGGCTTTTAAACTGGCAGTACAGTTAAATAATACCTTCCAGCGAACAGCAGACATAACACACTTCCAAGAACAGGCAGTCCTGAACTGTCAGAGTGGTGAAAAATAAAGCATCAATCAAGACATCGGCGTATCAATGAAGAACAAACCCACTAAACACTACACATGATCTGTTCTTGAGCTCTGTGTGGATCTTTCTGGCTGTGTTTAGACCAAGTACTCCAGCAAATGCATCGCATTTTCATAGACTTGAATATATGCACCAAGGACATCTATTTACCAGATAACACTTTTTTGATATTTCTATCTATACAATCTGCTTGCAGAGTGAGTGATTGCCACACAGCACACCACTTAACACAGCAGTCATTTTATTGCACCCAGCTGGAACAATGTGAGAGTCCTGGGTTGAAGTGGAGCTGTGGTTAACTCGCTGTAGCAGGCAAACAGTTACGACTTGTGATGCCTGTAATTTATTTTCCTGAAAGTGTTTTGTGGCTTGACTTGGTTTAGCAGCTGTCTGAATCAGTCACCACACTTGCTATCTCTCAGGGCGTGTTTCTGGGAATGTGCGTGCGCTAATTCGAAGTTCTGAATAACACTCAATTCATAACTATTCACTGAATCTGCGTGTACATTCTTTGCATGGTCACCTGTTATATGTATTGGTAGTCTGTGTTTCACCCGCGAGTGCAGAGGCCTGTGTCTGTCAAGATGTGTGTCACAGTGCAGTTATGGGCCTCACCCTTTAAGGCTGACCTTCAGCCTTTGATCTACGGCTTGCATGAAGGCGGAACATCAGTCAAAGAAGTTGCAGGGTCAGCACTTTAAAAGCTGGACATCCTTTTCAGCTGGGGATCAAAAGCATCCACGATTGGTTCTGGAGCCTCCTCTCTTCATATGGCAAGACCTTGCTGTGTGGTCGGTTGCTCCACTGGAGTTTTGACACCCCCCCAGGCAGTGGAGCGCCATGAGAGAGGCATCGTTAACAGGCTGTAGTTTGTATTAAGAGCTAAATGGACAGCTTTTACTCTAAGCAGAGGTCTAAGGAAGTTGGGTGACCGTGCCTGGAAAACTTCCTGGAGAATCTATAATGCATGCAAAGAGCTCGCATATCTCCTGATATATAAATCAACTTCATTTATGCTTAAGAGATAAGTGCCTGTTTTATTGAATTATTTTAATGCAGTGGCTATAATTGAAATAAGCAAGAGATTATTGAGGGTGCTGTTTGCAATCCATATGTTATTTCAAGGTGTGGAATTTTTAACGGTCAAATCAGCGACCTCCCCCACCACCCGCATACCAAGTTAACCACACATACTCCCTCTCCCATTTCCCCCTTCTCGCTGTTTCCCTCTCTGTCTCACACAAATTCACCTACATATACTGCTTTACAGTCTCACCTCTCCCCATACATAGCACAGTACAAACAAGTTATACATCTGTATGGCAAGTAATGCTTAACTGAGGAACCGTTGAATGCACTGGTGCACACTGACAGACAGCTTTCTGCTGGTTTATTCCAGTTTTTTTTCTCTGTGTTTTCATCTCTTAGCCTCTCTGTCCATCTTTACTATTCCTCTGGCCTGCTGTCAGTGTGTCCATTCTTGCCATCACTGCAGAAACCCTGTTACTCTACCTCTCTCGTCTTGTTATCTGATTCATACTGTTAATTTCTTGTCTTTTTTGTTTTTTGTTTTTTTTTTTCTGTGCCACTCATGCGCTTCCCCATCGTCCATTAACAAGCTCTTCTTCTCAGCTGAGAGCCTCTCTGCTCATGAGTGACTGAGTCTGTTAAATCCTGCTCATTAGAGAGCCACCTTGACATTGGATGCGAGTCAACTCAGGTATCGGGCACTCAGTCAAAGACATGGTGATGTAATCTCATTCACTGACACACAGCACAAACCTGCATGTACTGTAGAACTGCAGTGATTACTCGATCGAAACTAAATCAATTACCAACTATTTTGATTCTTTTTCAAGCTAAAATGTCAAACATTTCCTGGTTTCAGCTTCTTAAACGTAAGGATTTGCTGCTTTTCATTCTTCAGTTATTGCTGGAAAATCTTGGCCAGACATTCATGGCCTCCAGAGGATAAATCCTCCTCACTTTGGTGGTCCACTGACTTTTCCTCTTGAGGCACGACGAGGCTGGCATTAGTTATTTTGATTGTAAATGTTTTAACAGCTATTGGATGGATTGCCGTGAGATTTGGTGCAGACATTCATATCAACCTCAGGATGAATTGTAGCAACTGTAGTGAACCCATCTTTTCATTTAGCGCCATCACCAGGTATACATTTATTTTGTGCAACACTTTGGTTTTTACCAAAAACCTGCAAAACTAATGGCACATATAAACAGATATCTGCATATGAAAGCAGAATCTGTAGGCAAGGGACAAGATTTTGGTATGGGAGGCATTTTGGTTTTGTAGTCCAAGTAGTATTGACCAATCGCATTTGGGCAGGATTTGGTTTCATGCAGGTAAACGGTCTGTGTGGAGAGCAAAGAGGCGTAACGCTGAAATACAATCTCAGAACCTGTCCTCTCTCGTCTGATGACAAATTCGTTGTTTATTAGAATTTTTAAATTATCTGCATTCATATGCGGGTAGCTATAGAGATTAGCCAGAAGCTCAATACTTGCGCTGATGCAATACCTGAGTCTCAGTATTCAGTAACAGTATTCTACACCAGTGTTTCCCAACCGTTTTTGAGCCATGGCACATATTTTACATTAGAAAGATCCCAAGACACACCACCAAACAAAAATGTCACAAAAATTGTATTTAATGAAATATAATGAAAATCTAGTCTCAATTTACTCAATTTACTTTCTCAGTGTGAAACCTGGGCCTGTTTAGTTAAACACAAAGTTGATTTTCTTGCAGGAATTGAAGAAAGACACACAGGGCTCTCAAGTTTTGAACTGAGTTCAGAGTGAGATTTTGGTGGCGGCGGTGAGGGTTGGGGTGGGGACGGGGGTCTGATCTGATAAATGACACATAAATTCGTACAAATAAAAATATTCATTCAATTCAGCATTTCTTAGTGCGTGTGTGTGTGTGTGTGTGTGTCTCTGTGTGTGTGCGCGCGTGTGCTGTGTCTGTAACCCCCGCCCCTCCCCCTCCTGGTCAGTGTGTACACACAGAAGCCACCACACATCATGTAGTTGACCAATCATGTGCGGCTTGAACAGACAAAAAGTCGAGAGAAAAAAACACAAAAAAACAAAGAGGCTCCCGCTCCGGCTCCCAGGCAGGAGACGGCTCTGATCGTTCATTTCAAAGAACCGTTCACGAATGACATACCGTTTGTGACTGACACATCCCTAATTCCTCAACCTGTTCCACTCTTTTAAAAAATAGCGGTGCAACTTGCTGGGCGTTAACCTGGTAATTTCTCTGTGTGAGATATACAAGGTATGGCGTGTGAGCATGTGAATGGGTTGAAATGTGTGTGTCTCATGCCCAATGGGTGAGACTTGAGAGCTTTGCATACAGGAAGATTTCACCTGATTATCAGGTGAAACACTGTTCTACACCTTACTTTGAGGAATATGAACATGTTTTTCTGGAAAACACTTAATTTCAGAGGCCATAGTTCTCAAATGATGTAGTCCAAACACAAATAGCTGTACAAGATCTTTGCCTCAATAAATTCTAGTCTAAAATGAACAAAATTATGTTTTCAATTTTGAATTGTCTGATCAAATAACAAGATTTCAGTGCTATCTTTCAGTACTTGGAAGTTTTCCATACCCTCTGCTTGGGACACATTTCATTCATTGCCAGAAAGTACTGAGGTTTGATACCCAACCCCAATTGAGACAAGTGTACTTCAGAGCAATCTTTGTTGAAAAGACACAGATCCCTCTGTCCACAAACAGACTTATGTCTGTCACTGGAAATACTCACTCAAATTAATGGAAAATTTGCACTGCCAGACTCTCTGGAATCTGGCAGAGAAGAGAGAGAATGTTTGCAAGAGAGAGATTCTCCAAAAACTTCCCTTCCCACTGCCCACCCCACTGCCTGGTCCCTTATATAAAGCACGGACATTAGCTGGTCATGCTAATTCATTAGTGTAGACATGACATCACCACTGTAACGATTAACTGATTAGTAACAGCTGCTGTTCTACTGAGTCATGTGATTGTTTAACCAACGGGTTGATACAGTGGGGAAGGAGTTTATAATAATCTTCAGATTGTCGCTTGCTGTTGTACTATTGGTTATTATCCGCGGGCATTTCCTGCCCTGGATAAAGAACGTATTGTGCGAGAGAGAGTGACGGCATCTACACAACATGCACATCCCACTGCAAATGAAATACAGAGGGATGTGTCCCTTGGCCCCAAGGGGCTGAACATGATAAAAATACTTGGACTGACCGTGCATCCATCTGCCCTCTCCCCGTGGACAGTCACAGAGGGATGTGCTGTCTTATTTGTAAGTGTGTGTGTCTCTATTTTACGGACTGTCGAAGGGGTTGTGGTATTCAAGGGTGTGCGATGGTGGGCTGGGAGCATGAAGGGTTATATTCAAGCCAAGCACCAAACCAGCTGATCACACTGATCTGGTCTTTGTAGTGTTTGGTTAGAAATGAAATCCAGCTACGCACATGGTTTCCCCTTCCTGGCCTGTAATTCAGACTGCTTAGAGGAGTTGCCAATCAGCCAGTATTTACTCTATTTGTATTAGCTAAATGGAAATCTGTAGTGAAATTGTCTAAATTCAGTCAAGAAAAACATTGCGGGGAACCACTGCTGTGTGTGTGTCTGTGTGTTTGTGCTTGTGCTTGAGATGAGATTAATGCTGACAGCGTTTCAGATAGAGCAACAGAGTGTTCCTCTCCTCTCTCCAGAGCTTATTTGGGCAAATGCCTTTTTAAAACTCATTAATCTCTACAACCTACCTTCATACACATACACGTAGGCTGATGCATGCTGGATTACTTTGGATCAAGATAGTGGTATGTTTACTAAAAGCCATTTCTCAATAGTCAGGTTGTTTATCTCCAGCTGCCAGGGACTGTGCTCCTGCCAGTTAACCTCTGAGGAAAGGTGAAGCAGGCTCAGTTTCTCGGCAGTGCCTTCCTGGACAGACTGCCGTGTCTTTGCTTGGACCACAACAAACCTGTTAATCCTGAAACATGCTTTCCTCGTGACTCTTCCTCTTTTTCTCTAATGTTCTGCTTCAGAGTCAGTTTCTATCAGCTAGCTATCTTTACATCCCACTAATGTACAGCCCTCGCCATTTCTCTCAGTCTTAATTTTGTCACACATCCCCTCAATTTTCGCCCCCTCCCTTTGCTGTACCCTCCGCTGTCAGCTTCATTACCATCACCATGTCTCCTCCGCCCTCTCCACCTTTCCATCTCTGTCTTTCCCCTCCTGCCTATCCATTCTGTGAGTGTACTCATTTCTTATCTCCACATTCTTAAATCCACCTTATCTCCATATCTTTGGGGCCATCTTTCAGCCCTCACCTTGGAGCATGCTGTTGGACCATGTTGAAATAACTCAGGTTACTGTAAATGGGGAACAAAAGGAGAAGAAAGAAAGGGGGAAAACAGGGATTAATCAGAGGTTGGATTGGCCAACAGTTGACTAGACTGAGAGCAGAAGAGGTGGCTGAGACAGGAAGGAAAATAAACACTGAGGCTACTGTGAGTGGGTGGAGATTGAGATATACTACCACTTCTATGACTCCACTCATGCACAGTTTTTCTCTTCAGCTCCTCTTGTGTAACACCACCAACATTTAGTAAACAGGGAAAACAAAAGCAATCTGAGATTGCATTTGTTTTGCACTCATTTTCTCACATAGCTACGGTATGCTCTGTGACTTCCTGTTTGGTGACTGACCCCTTGTGCACACACACATACTTAAACACGTTTTTCCATACACTCACACATTACGCACGTCTTGCATGTGTTCATGAGCACGGAGTGCACATGCCAGCTGCAATAATGTCTCGGAGTGAGCTAGACATTGCTGCTGTGAATGGCCCTAGGTGAGTCATAAGCTGCAGAATGAGTTTTCCCATAGGCGCTGGTTTCTATTTTCTGTGCTTTTCCTCCTAATGTTTCAGCTGAAGTTTCAGTGTCATCCTGACTGCTCCCCCAAGGTTATCTCCCACCGTGAGTCATAGGTAGAGACTAGTTTGAACAAGCGAGGTTCATGGAAGGGGGTGTTTTTTGATAAGAGGTGCATGTTGAGGGGATGCGACTGACAGCTGTTTATCTAGATGACTCGTAGGATTGTGTAATCCTCAAGGGCCTGGGGGCTTCTCTGTGCCACTGGGCTTTCTGAGCTTTACCACACTCGGCGTTACAGCTGTCAGCTCCTGACGTCCGTGACTCAAACAGAAGTAGCAGAAAAGGGAGCAGAGTCCCGCTGCTTGGAACAGAAAAACGAAGACTTTGGAGGAAATTGATATTCATCCAAAGAACATTTTATGGCAGAGATCATGAGGAAAAAAGTCAATGTGTCCATCTGCCACTGAATGAAACCATCTGTGACTCCTTTTGGTGTTTTTGGCTTGATCATTTTGACGGTGAAACTTGTTATATAACTTACAAGCTGAACTCTTGCCTTTGTGCTTGTCTGTGTGTGTCGGCATATGTGCCATGTATTCTGAAACCAAACACCTCACCACACCCAGTGTGTCCGCTGGTGTCATGCTGCTAATACCTTGTGGGAGTGCCATTGATCTGCCCTCTGAATCAGCATGGCAAGGCCACAACACGCTCTCCTGAAACTAGAAATCATCACAAATTCTCACTTATTCACACGATTTCATGAATTCAATTAGCTATGGACTGTTGCTGCTAAATAGACAAAAAATCTGCAATAGAGTCTGAGCTGAAATAGGTTTTTAACTGTATTTCTGCACCTGTGTGGTACCATAATGTTTACATATCCACGGTGCCTTTTGTGTTTTTGCTTGTGTAGTTTGTTCTATGTCATGAAATGCAAAAAATATCTGTTTTTCTTCTGTCAACAGAAGAACAGTGGAAGGATGGTGTGACAGACAACCAGAGGGACCAGTCACTGCTCACCATTCAGAGGCAGACCATGGCTCCTGTGCCCCTCCTTTTCATGGGCTTCCTCATCTCCCTCCTCAATCCTTTAGAAGCCCAGACCATCATTGGTTCTTCCGCCTTCCCCCATCTTGACCTGCCTGTTAATCCTTCACCTCAGCCAACCAAGCAGACTAGATTCTGGCCTTCTTTGCCTCCCAGAGGGCGTAGTGATGTGCCTATCAGAGCTACAGTCCAGGATAGAGGGACAACAACGAATGCAGTGCAACAAGGGCAGAGAATTCCCCGTCCTACTTCACAATCCACTCCTTCTTTTATATCTGCCCTCTCAACACAGAACCTCAGCAGCAGACCAATTTTAACTCAACCAACTGCCTCCAGGCCCAGGACTGATACAGCTAGTTTAGCATTCAGCAGAGCTTTTGCAAAGGGAGATGTGACTACAAAAGGCTCAACTCCACCTCTGCCCACTTTGCCCTCCGCTGTTGTCGCTGAGTCTGCAGGTGTTAAGATGCTGACAGCAGGAAGTCGAGAGGAGGGATCATTCAAAGAGACAGATGATGATGATTTGCAAGGGTTGGGATCAGGTCATGTACCAACAGTGATGCTTGTGAGGGAGGAATCCCCTGTTCCAACAGTTGGTGATGAAATGCCACAGTATCAGCCACGGGCACAGACCGCCATATCTGAAGTTTCTGATGTAAAAACACCGCCACCGGACAGTCAGACTCTCAAGTCTCGTCTGTTTGTGCTTACAACAGCCAGTAAAACCTCTACGATGCCACAGGCAACGCAGGCGATGCCTCAGACTGTAGCGTTAACAGGTGAGAAGTCAAACACACTACAATGAATGCCTTATGACAGTGTGGTGCTGTTCAGGTCAAAATCTTTACACCATGTCACAAATTTGTCTATTCCACCATTTTTAGGTGAACTGACAGCAAACGCCCCCTCCACCACCAGAGTTATTCCAAGGCAGGACTCTGCAGCTGCGACAGTACCCCAGCCCACGACTACCACCACTGGCTCTGATGATAAACAGTCGCCGCATAGTGCAGAACAGCCAGCCACTGCCCAAAGCGGTGCACAGTCCAACACCTCAACACAGCAAGTGGCAACCACATCGACAAATAATATGCTTAGCACTACACAGGAGGCTGTGAGAACATCCTCCGAAACGACAAATCAACCCAACAAAACAGCACAACTTGGAAGAAATACAGCCAGCACAACTGTACAGTCATCAAGGACAGGTAAGAAATGAGGTTCTTGTGCTGTGCAGTTGACTACTTTTAGACTGACCTTTATCCTTTGATAATTTAAATGGAATTATTTGTGCAGCTGGGACTTTTTTACTGGAACAATCTGGAAGAGGCTTCAAAGGAGGGAAAAAGCAGAGAAACGTTTCCATGGAAAGTGGGGTGGTAGTTGTGTGGGGTAGACACAGCGAGAGAAGAAAGTATGAGCAGGAGGTAAGAGGGAGGGTTGAGGCGGGGGCGGGTGGAATTGCAGCCAGGCAATGAGATAGACAAGAGGAAAACAGGGTCTGAAAAGAGACTTTTGGGAATACCGATGAGAGACTAGATTGGGTGGGTGAAAGTGTGGTACAAGAAAGGTAGAGGGATAGAAATGCAGGGAGTGGGGATGGTAATGAAAACCAGATGCATGGTGAAAAGGATGAAGGGAGGGGAGTAAAAAAAATAATGTAGATGGAAAAGGAAAAGCATGACACATGGGGCATTTGAGCCAGTGTCTAAGATACCATGAGAACAACATCTTAATGACTTTTAAACGTTCACTCTGCTGGCAAATACATTTACAGTCAAGTAAGTTCTTTTGCATGTTGTTGAAACTATTAACAGCCCGCATCCACAGCAGTACCAGTTTGTACTGTATGTATACAGTATGTCTGCTATCCGTATCTGGATTGTGTGTCCTATGAGATGAGACAGGATATTTATTTTTTAGTTCAACACGTGGACTTATAAAGCAGCATAAGCAATGTGTGTTAAAGAGAAAACTCAGGGGCAGGGGAAGACTTAAGTGTATCCAGCTGTGAAATGTGATCAGCACATCTGTAATGCGTCTGGATCCCACTCCCGCAAGAAAAAAAAAAAATAGTTTTGAGGGAAGGAAGTAAATCATACCTTTATATAAATAAAGACGTGTGTCTGTGATCTGTATGCAGTGCCCGCCCTTGTCAGTCTGAAAGTGAAACGTATGTGTGTGATGGGAGGGAGTGAGGGAGAGAGCCAGGAAGTGAACCACATGTCGGAGTGAGTCATTAGTCAGTGTGTCAGCTTTACGGGTGTCTTCTCCAGGGTAAGGACAGGCTTAAAGTCCTCCAAGTGGCTGATGGTTTGAGTGTTTTACCACTGATCATGTTGTTCCACCATCCATCAAGTTTAAATGTGCAGACGTGTCATGCCCAGTCAAGCTGGGGGGGGATTTTTGACATCTGGGTTTTTCATAATTTATGTGTATTTTATTACTTTTTTTTTTTTAATTTGTAGTTATGATCATGTAATCTAATATGAGTCAAACCTGTTCTTCTAATTATGTCATAGATCACACATCAAAAAGTCACACTGGTATTGGTTTATTCCAAAAGAATGCAGAATGAATGCACATCGCACTGCGTTGGACATCAGTGCTGGAGGAGATACAGTCTGCATCTTAATGGTGTGTTGCTGAAGTGGTTAGAAGGGCATCGGTGCCTTTTCAAAAAATACGCAAATGAAATGCAATTAGTTACTTTTAATTGCATTTGACAAATGTAGGTATTACATGCCTGAAAAATGGGAGAAATAATCACAAGTGATGAGGTGATGTTCCCTCAGCGAACACTACAAAAATTCAATAATTTACGAATAAAAACATCCACAGGTAATCAAGTGTACACACCCCATTCAAGCTAGGACAATATACAGTATTTACCTGAGATAACTCTGAGATTACTGAGCTTAATCACAAAGTAGCTTAAGCTCAATAAACTCTCACAAGACTCACTGAAAGTGCATGAATCATATTACACAGATAATGCGAAATATATTACAATATGTGTACGTGTACTCGGCACAGCAGTTATTCCATGACCAAATGGGGAACTCTTACTTTCTTGAAATGTTAGAATAACATCGGCTTGACCTTCCTGACACGTCATGCAAGTTATTACAGACACATTAACTCTGTTTAAGATCCACAGCAAACCTGAAAAATGCTGAAGTTTTAAAACAATCCCCCACAGTTTTTGAATGCATTTGCTTTATTACAGAAAATTATTTTCTTTCTGTTTGTCTGGGTGAGGACCTCTGTTCTATTTGTGACCCCAAAATTGTGGTTTGCATGACGTGTGTGCGTGTGAAAGAATTCCATAGAAATAATTCTAGATAGATACTCCTTAGCTGTAACTGATTCTTTGGTATCATTATATTTTATTTTTGCTGCCCTCCTATAAAATGTGTTTAGTAGTGTTGTTCACATCTATTTATGGTGCTCGTTCAGTTCTTGCATGTTGTGGCTTTTTACCGGGTGTGTTATCTTTACAACTGAGTAGTTCACAAAGCAATCGATGATGAATGACCCCATGATTATGAAGCGGAAGGGTTTTTCCAGGGTATTGCAGGAGAACAAGGTGGAGTGCTTTGAACAAATAGAAGTGTGTGTGTGCATGAGAAATTGAGAGAGAGAGAGATATAATGAGATGCCACATTGTCAAGGTGTTGTCTGAAGTAGTTACATATTGTATAATACTGCAAATCTGAATGGAGAATTTTCCTGTGCGTGGATGCGTTGTGACAATGTTTGGCATTACATAATGTAGATGTTCTTGTTAATTACATAATCTAATCCAATTTAGACACATAATTACCTCTTGTTATCCTGAGCAGTTTTGCTCAGCATAATGTTTAGAAATATTACATGTGTGATGTAGTGGCATGTAATTAAGCCATATTGACATTTTTGCATGTTATGATTGCTATTTCAGTTGTATTATAGGAGTGAAGAGCTTTTCTACAGAATTATCTTCTTTTGGTACTATGATGAAAATAACGGCAAAAATAATACATAATTAGACTTTGGCTTGAATATGTAAACATTCTCTATGTCTGTATGCTGGTGTTACTTCATGTATTCTTTTTGGATTACATAAGCAATGGTGTGTTCCTTATTGACTACATATACATGATGTGTAATCTGCACATTTCTGCTTCCACAAAAGGTCTGTGTTTTAGATCTACTGTTTCCATTCTAAACCATGTTTTGGGATACAATGTTATAGCTGCTGGGTAACAACATGCTAACTTGAAACTCAAAAAGAGGGGAGGAAAAAAATGATGTAAATTTAGTAAGATTTTAAAATGAGAAGTTATTGAGACTAAACAGGTTGAATAAACTTGATTAGACCTTGTCTTTATTAAATGTAAACCTGGGACAGTGTGTCTGTGCAGAACTGACTAGGTTACAATGAAGATCTGAGAGAGCTCATGATTTTGATGGTGAGCTACACCCCTCTAGTGGCTCTAAAATAGAATTCCATCTACTTTTATATCATTGTTCTGCTTTTCAGATGTGTGGCGTTAAGAAAGAATTTGACTATATGCTTCAAATATTCAAAACTTGAAACCAAACCTCTGTTTCTCTTTTTCTAGGGACCTCTTCGTTCCTTAGTACTGGTTTTGTACCTGTCGCCCGAACAAGGTTCAGCCCCACATATCAGACTGGTATTGGACAGAAGAATCGCTCCATTCTCTTAGGACATCCCCATCAATCTCCCCGCTCTACCAATCCAGCCCCCACTCTCAGTGCCAGTCCCTCCCCTAATGCCACGCTTCTCTACTGGGGGGATCTGAGCAGGACGCTGGCTTTCGCCTGGGAGCTGCATGTCTACGGATCAGCCAGCCTCTTCCTCCTCTTGTTTGCTGGTGCTGCTCTCGGGCTCACCCTGTCTCCGGGCACAAACTGTCCTCATCGCGGTGCTCTTGCACTCGCCAATGCTCTATTATTTCTGGCCGGAGGCCTTAGGGCAGCTCTTTTTCTCATCGACCCGTATGGCACTCGGAAATTTCTCCCTCGCCCTGCCGTTACAGCCCTCTACAACTTGCCTCTACACCTGCTGGTGTGGACAGAGGCTGCCCTGGCACTGCTAGCATTGAGGGTGGCAGGAGTAAGTTTGTTACCTTCAACTATGGAGCATCCTCCTCTGGTGGCTGTGTTGGCTGTGTTGCAGTGTACCCTGCTGCTTGCAGCTGATCTGCTTTCCCCAGCCTTGTCCCCTGTGGTGCCCGTCACCCTTCAGGTCCTGTCCCTGTGCTGGGGTCTGGCTCTCTGTCTGGGCTTCCTCTGCTATGTCTTTCCACGTATACGCTGTCCTCCTATTCCTCATCCTGGAGTCCCTGAAGAAGCCAGGAGGAAGGCGTGGAAAGGGAGCAAGAGGATAGGGGTGATCCTGGGAAGAGTGCTGGCAGTGTGTGCAGTTCTGGGGGCTCTGTGCTGTGGGTTGCATGTTCACGCCACCTTATGGCTCTATGGACTGCTAGGAAACTGGACACGCTTCAACTGGGGATGGTGGCTGGTGCACTTCTGGGCCCGGCTCCTAGAGCTGGCCTGGGGGTTCTCCCTCCTACTCCTGGGTTCCTGGGTGTTCTGGAGGCCTCAAGGTTGCAGAGGAAGGGAGGAGGGTGGACCAGATGGTAGAGCAGCAGGAGACCTGCCATCCCCTGGCCAATCTGTAGGCTCCACTCAAAGACATACCTGCTGGTCCAAGATAGTCCAGAGCCTGAGGGGGAAGCCATGTAGAAAGTCTGACAGTAATGGGGTGGGAGGAGGAGGAGGAGGACCAGGGGAGATGCCTAACAACTGGGCTGGCCCGGAGCGTCCTGGAGCAGACATCAGCAAGAGTCTGATTAGGAACCAGAACCACGAGCAGGCCACGGCCCACCCACGCTGCGTCAAAGACAGCAACCGAGGACGGAACCATAGGGGCCACTCTGCAGAACGAGGCATATCTGATGGCTCCACAGGCTCCCTGCTGAGACTGCAGGCACTGGGCAGGCCTCCACAGCGCTCAGTGAGTGGCAGTCTGGATCAGGATAGGGACACTTGCTTGTCTCTTTATGAGTTCGATCTGCGGCCCCCATCTCCCATTGACCTGACCCGCAGCATTGATGAGGCTCTGCACAGGGAACACCTGCTCGCTGGAGGGAGCTTGTTTCACCCGTTGAACCAAGCCTCACAGTCCCCCTCCCTGGCCTCAGGGGTCAGCCAGGGCCCCTGGCTCCGCAGGAACAGTGACCCTCAGCTGTTGTCTGAGAGCAGCGAGGCTCCAACAGAGTCTTCCATGCCACTTGGGGGCAGCGTTCTCAGCAGTGTGCCCAGCAGGCAGGTGACTGCTCCCCCTACCCCCTCCCACCAGGGTCACAGGTGGGCTGGGAACACGGTAGGAAGTGTCCCTTCATCAGTGTCCTGCCCTGTGTCACTCCGTCCCTCCAGAACATCAACAGGGCATCTGGGGGAGGATGGAGTGGACGACACACGGCCGTTTATAACCCCTGACTCAGAGAGGGGCCGGGGGAGGGCTGGGAGACCGGTGGGGTCACGGAGTTACCTGGAAGTTAGCAGACATGACGACTCTGCCAGTGTCAGCAGTGAGATTATTGATCTATGAACAAAACCTTGTCCATGAGGATCAATGAACATACTTCAAGCACCCCATTTAAAGTGTTCCTAACCAAAACTTCAACAAATATTGGGAAAAATTGATCATTGAACTGCCTAAAAATAAATTATTTTTATGTAGAAGAGGGAAAATATGTAGAAGTGTCTCTGGGTGATGACCTTAAAGGATATCACCTAGTTCCCTTTTATCTTGTTGAAGGGTACTTTGTTTGGAGAACAGATATGGTATACCTTTTACTCTAAACTGGGAGATATAGCACAGATGAACAACACAGCACACTCATAACTCTTTTCATCTCTTTCTCAACACATTTCCCTCTCTTTCCTGTCCTCCTGCATAAGACTGACACTATAGTATATCTTCAAATACACTGGGACCATAAATACAGTTTAAGAAGTCCCACAAATGGCTCTTCAGCAGGCCCGTGCTTGTGATTGGTATGAAATTTGTGATGGTGAATAATTTCATCTCATCAAGTTTGAAGGGTAAAAGATAAATGTGACTAATTGTCTATAGGTTCCATTTCTGTTGTTTCAGTGAAAAAATGTCTACATGTCTACTATTGTGAATTTCATTGCTTTCATAGAGTTTATTTGCTATTTTCCATATTTCAGTTTGCTTTGTGATGTAAACATGTGCCATACATAACCTTGGTTGGGTCTGTGCTATTTTTATGGTTCGATTAACCAGTTATTTGGGTTAACTCTCTATAGCGTCTTACCAGTATCATAGTGAGTCACCTGCAGATTACTATTTCTAAGCTCTTAACATGCTGCCGCTGTTGTCGTTGTCCACTCTGCCTTGTATGTTAATGTGAAGCTGGTTACAAAAAGACAGGCAGTAAACAACAGCCAGAACATGCAGATGCATGCTTACATGTGAAAGTGTTGCTGAGGCTTTTAGTTGTAGCCGAAACTGTCAGACTCCAAAATGAGATTTGAGCATTCCTGCGAGTTTAATGCATTTCATCTCATTATTTTGCTGTAGGACAAAGCTTTTGCAATCAATAATTCTATACAATTAAAGCCTCTGACTGCATTTTTACAGAATTTGACTCAGAATATTATAACATAATCATGATCCTATCAGTTGCATTGAATCAAATCAGGTGGTGTGATATGTTAACTAATTAAAAGCTACACAGTTTTGCAGGGCTGCACCCCACATGACTAGCTTGGCATGAACCTCAGATCTCTTATACTTGGCCTAACTCAATAACAGAGCACTTAACTGTAAGCCTGAGCACTAGACTGAAGTATTTTACTACTCAAGAGGAAAATATCTTTCAAATATATGATGTATAAGCGACAATGTAAATAATGTTATTTTTGATGTTCATGAATAAAGATGTATTTGAAACATAGTTGTAGTTGTTACTGTGAAAGACAATCTAAAATGGTATTGCTTATGTGTCTGAGCTGTGCAGACAGTTATGCTATTGTGACATCAGATTGCGGCCTGTTTAGGACATGCAGAGCTGTGACAGTTGATACTTGACTGCAGAGGTTGTTATAAGGACTTTCTGGGCTGTGCTCAGGATTGTAATGATAAAAGTTTTGCAAAATGAATAACTAAGGGTCTGCAGGATTTTGGTTTCTTTTTTATTATTTCTTTAATCATTAAATGATTACAAAGGTATCGGAAAGAAACAGACAAAACACTTCACGTGGAACCATATGTAGTCTGTTAATTAACTTGAATCTGTTTGGTGATCCTGAAAATAGTCCAGTGGTTCTCTCCTCAGTCTTACATTAGAAAGGTTTTGTTCCAACATGAGATCTGTTTTTTTTTTTTTTTTAACTGAATTTTGCTCTCACAAAAAAGGTATGCTATGGTTAGGTTACTGTTACTTAATTATAAATTTCAAGATGTGACATTTTCCAAAGTGGATAAACATCATTTTGGAGTAAAACCCTAATTTATGTTCTGTTCCTGATGAGAGCCAGTCCAAGACTTGTTTTCCGGTTACCTCGAGGTAACTTGCAGTACCTCCCAGTGATGTGAGATGCTTGATTTGTTTAGTATTTGCAGTACAATGGCCTTGTGTTGTTGTCTACATTCCGATGAACCCGTGATTTCACTGTATCAGTTCTCGCTCTTACCTCTTTCACTTCATGACCAGGGTGGTACCTCCAGCACCTGTAGTGTTGTCCCCTCCACAAAGCAGTCCGTGCCATAGAAAATTCAATGTGCCCCCACCAGTCTGTAGTCACAGTGCAGAAGTACAGTGTTAGATTCATTTGTTAATTTGCTCATTGAACTTTTATTCTTGTATTTCTTGCTGCATTTCATGTCTGGATTCAAATAAAAGTGAGAAAACTTGAAGACCCTTTATATTTATTGTGGTGTGTTATTATTTGTTTATTATTATTATTATTATTATTATTATTATTATTATTATTATTATTATTATTATTATTATGTGTTTATTTGTTTGTTTTATGTATTTTACATAATGGTAAAGGACGAGTCAACAACAAAACTGCAAAATTGAAGATCAGAGTTTCTCTTCACTCCAACTTTTCCCTGAAAAAATATTTTTCTATCTTCACTTTATTTTTCAAGGGGTCCACCACATCCAAACATATCCAACCTTTGCAGCTCAAAGGAGATATCCTAAAATCATGCACTCCTTTTGCCATCTTGTTCTTGTTGTCAAACAGAACTTTTTTCTGTGACTTGTTTCTCCAGCTCTGCAGTGGAATACAGTACCAGGTTCTTGTTTGGTCACCTCCAAAAGCAAACAAGAGTAATATTAGCTTTTAAATGAACTTGCCTAAAGGGGAGCCTGGACATTTGCATCTCCTGGAGTTACTCTCCCATATAGTTGGACTGAGTCTTGATGTTCAGGCAACATCTGACTGAAATACAGAAGGTTCTGGATGTAGCAACCACGCACTGCCACCTGAAATAATGAGCAAATCTAATAATAAGTAGTTATCTTCGGTAATTAGACAAAATTAGACATTTTGTGTAGTTATATACACTGTAACGTGTTACACAGTGAGAGGCTGCATAGAATGATAGTTATACAGGATCTTGGCATAACTGAAGCTAACTATAGGGGTAACATAAGAGCACCATCTGCTGGCTGGTCACTGTAGGTGTTATAAGTAACAGCTGAACACAAAACACAGTACATATTGGACAAGGTTCAAAACACGAAATGTGTGTCAGTACAGTGGGTGCACTCAACCAACGACGTCGGTTTCACCTGTACTGCCCCCCTAGAGAAGAACACAGAAGATCTAGGAGTGGAACTGGCTCGTGGGACAATACCTGGTGTTGTCCATTCTTTCTCATTGTCCAGATTCATGACAATACTGTCTTCTGGACTACATGACTATGTCCTGTGAAATTCTTGTCCTCCACGCTGACTGGTTGAGTGAATTTCACCAACCCATGGTGACTATTGTTAATTCTTTCAATTATCTCTGTTCTCATAGAGGTGGGAATCACAATGTGGTTACCCCTGACCACGAAAACATCAGCCTCTGTCACCTCTCCTCTTCTGACAAAGTCCCTGACTGTCACAGGTATTTTCCTTTCATAAGCCAGACAACCTGACTGGATGAACCGCCTCACTAGCCGGAGCTGGGTGTCTGTGTTGTCTCTGATCTCTTGCGTCCTGTGTGGCGTAGCTGGGACGTGGCTCAAGACTGTGTCTGTATGTGCAACCACATTGTCACCAGACATCTCATCAACAAAACTTTCCAATGGGCCCCTGGAGAGAGCACTGACTATCCTTATATTTTGTACAATTTGCACAAATTTTGCAGATTTGGTAATTTTTCCTTGATATTTGTGCTTCTACCATAAGTAGGGTTTGTAGCCAAATGACTCTCTTTTGATGTTTGTTTTAATTGCATATATTATTGTTGTTTGATCAGGAGTCTGCACAAGGTGTTGATTTTGGAAATTTACTGGATAACGTACAATGTTCCATTGCCTGACTTCCTGTCTGGTTCAATCTGCTTTGGGCAAATTGATGCACTGTCCATCAAAATTAGACTTGGTGCCATGAGAGAAGCATGCTTGCATTCTAGTGAAAATGCAACATGCTGTTGCTTCACATAGGTTTGTAACAAGTGTATTTAGGACCCAGTACGACCAGAACACGTGTGTAGCTTGTAGCAACTTTAATTTCAGGCAATGGTGAATTGCGGTGGTTCCGCTGTTTTGGGGTTCTAATATGTTCCCTGTTAATACTTCTTAAGCAGGGAGCAGTCACTTAGTTTTCAATAATTAGCTCACTAATTAGAATCCTCATTTCTGCTCTGATTCATTGAGAGCTCCCTCAAATAACAAAGCCTTTCTTGCAATCTAACTGTATAACCATTGGTTAGAACTGGTCAATCCCTCAATTACTGTCACTGAAATATAAGAAAACGACAAAAACCACACATAAATTCTTCTGTAAATGCAGTTTTTTAATGACCAACAAATCGATTCCAAATTGTCGTGTGCCCCAGATGGGACTGATAACAACTAAGTAAACTACGTCATTACAATTCAGTAAAAAATATATAATAGAATTTTTTCCAAGAGCCTTTCACTGATTGCAACTGTTATTCACAGCATAAATGTTAATTTAGTAAATACATTTTAATCTAATTAATTTCCACAAACTAGTGATATAATGCAAACACAATAGAAGGAGATTCAACATGTCTGGGAAGCTTTGATTTTTGTCATAAAATCACTCATCATCAGTATAGTGAGAAATGTCCTGCACTGGTTAGATAATATCCTTGTCAATCAAATTTAGCATTTTACACACAACATACTGAACATTGATGTGTATTTTATCACATGTCACTTCAGGACTCTTTGTCATGCACAGCCCGGTGCTAATGAAGCGTCTGGTTGTGTGTGAATATGCACGGTCAAGCCTCTAAAGTTCAGTGCGAAACTGAAGTGAAGGATCCTTCATCTTCTTCTTGTAGACTTCATCAAACTCTTCATTCTGGGCCACAGTGAAATGGTTCTTCCAGTCACCAACCTTGCCTGCAGAACCATCATGAAACCATCATTCATGGATTTTAGCTGAAGGTGAAGACTGAATTTTGTCTCATTTCTTGTGTTTTATATCACTGTTCACTGTACCTTTTCTCATGAAGTGAGAAATTTTAAAATCCATCCCTTTGTACCTTGAAAAGTTGACCATGTCATTCGTTTTCATGTTGTCAAACTGTGTTTTGCCTAAAATTGTTTCCCGCTCCTCAGCTGAAGGAGACAAACCAAGAAAGCAGCACAGTTTGTCTATTTCCCGTCCAGTATCCTGGAAGCACAATAGTCAAATACTGTCATCACACGATTAACAGCAAGAGCAGAGCTATGGAAAAGCAATGTGAACACATACACAGACAACCTAAAAAACACATAAATTACCTCAGCCAGATCTTCATAGAACATATAATGGAGTTTTGAATAACTCTGCTTCTTCTGCCACCAGTTGCTCACATGGTCATACCAGGGTCCACACACCACTAAAGCAACAGAACAATAAATTAAAGCATGTGAGGAGTGTGGAGGAAATCTGAGCATCTCCACTATGAGCAACTTTATTATAGTATCTCATACATACTCTTTCCCTCCAGGAATCTCTGGAAGTAACTGTTCCAGTCTCCAGGCTCTGGATGGACGAAGGTCATTCGCTCAAAATGGAAATAAGACACCACGATGTCCTTTGCATTGCGCGCCATGTAGATTATCTACACAACAAGAAAACACAGCAAAGTGTTTATGAACAACTGATCATGTTGAAACTTTACAATTCTTTTAACCACAGATATGTTGAAAACTTAAGTTCTGTTACGTTTCAACTTTATTTTACATCATTGTTATGCTGTGTTTAAGGCCTGGTGAGGCTTAGACACAAAAACCTTTAGCTTAACGTGAGGAAACAACCATGTTCTGGCTTAAAATATCCGATCTTGTTGCCACAAACTACGTCACTTTCACATAAATCCCTTTTCTTCCATTAATACTTATAATGTACACTGATTAACTGTCTGAATGAAGCATTTTTACCCTTAATGTGTTTTGGGGCACTTTTGATCATGCATGCCTTGTATGTTTTTTCATAATTTATCAATATACAGTAATCCAAAGAGTAGACTGAACTAAATGATGTACTGTTTTGTGACCACTGGATGGTTTAATGATTAAAACTGCAATTTTGTAACCAACATGAACAAAGCAGTAAATTTCCACATATTGCTGTATCTTAATATCATCACCTTTTTCTACTTATTGTTGAAATAACAGACAAGCTACTGACCCTGCAGTTTTGCTCCCAAAAGGACTTTGGTATAAACTGAACTGGGAGATGAGTCTTAATGAGTCGAGGAGAAGTGGAGAGGTTGTCCAATAATTCTGTTCCTCGATAAATGCGTGTCTCTGATCCTGTACAACATTAAAACAATTTACATGTCAGTGAATTCTACAGTGTGGTAAATACAACACAGGACAACTACACACCAACTATTCAGATACAATGACCAAGATAAATACACCAAATATTAATAAAGGACCAAGGTGCAAGATTTAGTGGAATCTATGGCAGAAATAGAATATTCATACTGATGTTTTTCATGAGTGTATAATCAGCTGAAAATATGAATTGTGTTTTTGTTACTATAAAATGAGATCTTTATAATGACAGCAAGAGGTGGTCCACCATGCTGCAGAGTGACTTTCACGTTTATCGTGACAGTTTCACGGACTCCATAGGTTCTCCTGCATGCTTGGAAACGGAGAGATGAGGCGAGCAGTAGTCAGTTGGTTGCAATCTGCAACCTCACAGTTAAATGCCCCTAAACCCTAAAGACTGTCCCTTAAAGTTATGGTACACTCCCTACCACACAGCCTTTAGAATACAACCCAACAATACAACCCAACAACGTGTAACTCCATGTAAACAATTCATTTTGCTGTTTTAAGCAAAAGGCAGAGAATTACCACCATGGAATAGAATAATAAAAGTACATTTGTGGAAGATGAAAACTGGTCAGAATGTGATTGTTATTTCAACCTGGCTCCAGTGAAGGGATGGTGACCTCCAAGATGGGCACTCTTAGATAGAGTGGCACAGATGTCAGATGCTCTGAAGATGACTGACCAAAATGCAGCAGCTCGAGGATGTAGCTGAGCCAGGTGTTTCCTAAAAGAAAGACGAGGGAAATAAAAGAGATACAAATCCAATCAAAACCTGGCGCATCCATACACACATCTATTCAAGAGCTACAGTATAAACCAAAAGCATATCCTGTTCATGTTTGTGGACTGACCAGCTTTGGGATATGTTGCAATAAGTATATCATCTGGCCTGGCCTGAAAGTTTTGAATGGTCTCCCAGCGTTGTGTGAAATACTCGGTCATTGAGACGCCATGGAAATCAAACAGTTGTGGTCGAGGAGGTAATTCCACCTTAAAAAGAAAAAGATTTAAAAAAAAATATGGTCTTTGTCATCCTTATAAGCCAGCCTTAAGATTGAGCACGGATGTCACACTAACCTTGGCCATGGCTGGAACTGCTTCTCCTTGGTGAGGCATCTGATGAGTCTCAAGCACAAATGAATCTTTACAAGAACCACTTTAGAAATGAACGACTGACAGTCAGAGGTTCTGGCTTTATAGCTCAGTGTTGTCCGTTTTTAAGCACATCAGCTGGTTCCACACAGAACAACATTGCAAATATATTCTGTTCCTTTTTGTTTACTTTTCATGTCCTGAAACCTCTCATCAAATGCCTGAGGGAGATTTACATACTCACACAGGTTATTCAGATATCATAGCAGTCTTTTGGTTTTTCAGATTCGGAAAATACACAGTGTTACCTCTTTCCAGTTGCACTTGCCACACCTTTAATGTCACTTCAGATGATTCCCTTGGCTCTGACGGCACAACCCCCACATCGACTGGACCACCGGAGCCATCCCAGGATGAAGCACCTCCTGCCATCAGGTCTGCCTCTGACAAGCCACAGCCAAACAACGCTCTTCCAGCTCCACCCCAATCTGTCCGCTGTGCCGCCAGAATACCACGTCTATCGGGAGGTGTTCAGCAAGGTCAAAACCACTTCTCTGCCACCTCACTGTCTGTATGACGGTGCCATAGACTTGCATCCCGGCACTTCTCCTCCCAAGGGACGCCTGTATTCATTGTCACCACCGGAGAGAGAGTCTTTAGAGAGTTACATTAATGACTCTTTGGCAGCAGGCATCATCTGTCCATCATCCTCACCAGCAGGGGCAAGATTTTTCTTCATGGGCAAGAAGGATGGGACTCTGAGACTGTGTATTGACTACCGGGGTCTGAATGACATCAGAGTCAAGAACAGGTTACCATTTCCTCTGCGTTTGAACTGTTTCAAGGGGCCACGATCTTCATCAAGTTAGATCTACACAACACCTACCATCTGGTTTGAATCCAGGAGGGAGATGAGTGGAAGATGGCATTCAACACCCCCACCGCCCATTATGAGTACTTAGTAATGCCCTTCGGTCTGACCAACACTCCTGCAGTTTTTCAAGCTTTGGTCAACGACATCCTCAGAGACATGCTGAGACATAAGGGCTGATAAGGTGTCATCTCATAAATCCATTGGAGGAGGACTCTGCATGTTTATTGACAATACTTGGACCACACAATTGCTCATAGAAAGTGCACTACAGACTACAAGCTGGTGTCTGTTTATATCAGACCATTCTACCTACCACAGGAGTTTGGGCAAATCACTATCATCCTTGTCTATGTCCCTGGACCTCATAAGAAAGAAGCTGTGCAAGTCATAACCGACAGCTTCAATATTGCAGTGGTCTTTATTCTGGGGGACTACAGCACATGTCAGTTGTCACCTCATCTTCCCACTCTGCAGCAGTATGTTACCATGCCCACTCACTCCACTAGCATTCTGGACCAGTGCCTCTAGAACATCCCAGACAGCAGTCAGCCGGCCTCCTCTTGGAGAGTCACAATGTCATCCATCTCCTCCCAACATACAGACAGAAAGTCACACGTGAAAAGCCATTCCTGAAAACTGTATACCAATGGTCTGACGAGGGGGAGGAGGAGCTCAGATCATTGTTTTGACACCATGGACTGGCACATGTTTTTGACGCATGCTGAAATAACAGACAAACTACTGACCCTGCAGTTTTGCTCCCAAAAGGACCTTGGTATAAACTGAACTGGGAGTTGAGTCTTAATGAGTTGAAGAGAGGTAGAGAGGTTGTCCAACATGTCTGTTCCTCGCTGAATTTGTGTCTCTGATCCTGTACAGCGTTAAAAGAATGTACATGTCAGTGAATTCTACAGTGTGGTAAATACAAGACAGGACAACTACACATCAACTGTTGGATAATAAAGTCAATAATTAAATCAGTGACAGCAAGAAGGAAATATGAAGCGAACAACTCAAACAGCAATCTGCTTTCAGAAAAAATGACACTGTGATGCTATGTCAGTGCTGCTAGCCAGCAACTCAACAGTGATGCTAACATGACATTGGTGCTAGCCAGCAGCTCAACTAAGTTTAGTCAGGTAGCTCAGTTCCTGCTCCCGCTCATGGATCTGTTGCTGCTGCTCCACCCGTCTGTGGCTAATGTTAATTTCATAATGATTGTTACTCCCTGAAGTCAAGCAAATACTACTGGCACATTTTTGGGTGAACTAAATGTTAGAGAAATTCTTATACTTTATGCCCATTTTGTGTGACCACTTCGTATTGACCCTATATTATTATCTGTGTGAGAGTTTATACTACTATCCCATGTTGACAGAGGTTGTGTCCAGAGGAATGAATACCAGAGAGAGAGCATTTCAGTTCCTCAAGGCCATCTCACCTGTTTGCTCCTGTATGACAAACATTGAATCGTTTTCACCCTGAGAGTTGCCAGAATTCAAGCCTCTGCCCATTTGGCATTATAAAAGTCTCATATGAACTCTGTATTATTGAACATTTACACTGCAGGCTCTCTTCAGTGACTTGTTCCCTTGTGGCAAGAATAAACAATCTACTCTCATGAATTTCAGACGGTGTTCCTGAGTCTTCTTTAAAACTTTTCCTAACACTAAATATGCAAAAGTAGTTTTACATGTCATTGTTAATAACACAGGGCATTTATCCTTTGTTGGACAGGTCGTTTTTTTAAAAAAGGGGCATAAATTAAGAGTATACCCATTTCTTCAGGCGCCACTACACCACTGGCTGGCTGGACCACAGGCAACCATCACTTGACACATAATATTAATTTCAATCTGTATTTTTATGTAAATATCTGTATCTGTAACAGTAAAGCTTCCCTGTCGAGGTAAAGGTTGAAAAAATATAAACACAGTGGTATGAGGTATGCTTTCTCTTATTTAGTGGCTATGTCAGAGGTGCTACCCAAACAGCAGCAATGTGTATAAACCCTGCTGAAGCATCATTTGGTTCAGCAGAGACATACAGCTATGTGTCATATCTGCATAACTATGGAAACATACACTGTGCTCCCTAATGATGTCACCAAGAGACAGCATGTTTTGTGAGAACAGTAATGGACCGAGACAGCGGCCTTGTGCAACCCCAAAACAGATGTCATGTCTCTCAGACACATGATCTTGAAGAAGGACGTAAAACTTTCTCCCTTTGATGTATGTTTTAAATCAGTTTAACACACAGTCAGAAAGACCAACCAACTGTTCAAGACAAATGATTGAGATATCATGGCCAATCATATCAAATGCTGCCCTCACTTCCAAGTAGACAAGAAAAAAAGAAAATAATGTTGCAGTTGGCTGCAATCTGACAGTATATTCAAAAAATGTGACTAAACCAGTTTCCTAACTCAGTAATCTTCCACTTTATATTATGGTAAATACTGTATATTTGTTCAGAGGTTTTCATGTCAATTACTTGTCTTGCTCTGGTTATTGAAAATGACTCACTACACTAACTTCTACACTGCTGCCACTTCTCCGGATGAGGAGCCAAATCTTGTCTGCTTCACCCAACAATTTTAAGGTGCATGCACTCACATAAAAACACTATATCCACAATGCACACTCATGACATATTGTAACTCCAGATTCTAAGAGTATAGGTGCAAACCTTTAAAGCCACCTTTCCACCAAACATTTTCAATCAATACCCTTGAAACCCTTACCTAAACCTACATGTACCTAAACCTTAGAGCTGTTTTGTATTCACTCTGCAGACAGTACTCTTAAAGGTAGCTTTAAAATGTAGGCCTTTCTAAGTCTTGAGAAGTTGCATTTATTGACTGGCACACTTTAACCTTTACTGTACGTTTACTGCCAGATTTGCAACTTGTTGATCGCCTGTTCCTCTGGTCCACTCACATTCATTGTCACTTTCTGCTGCTCACACTCAACCACACACTTACTACAAAGGGGTAACGATAAAACATGAAGGAATGGAATCTGTTCTGTTCTGTTGGTACCATTCATAAAATGTGACAAAACATGAAAATCATGTGTAATGAACTGAAGTAAACTGGACTGCTTGGCTTGCTTGGTGGCTTAAGGCTATCACTAATGGGTTCATTCTATAACTTAAGTTATAGCACTAGGCCAAGTTTAGCAATAGAAAACTACAGGTCATCCAGATCTTTATGTCCTGAAGACATGCTTGTAGTCTAGTTAACAGATTGGTTTCTTCTGGTGTCATTGATAAATATAGCTGGGTATCATCTGCATAGCATTGAAAATTTGCTGATTAGCAACTGCTTTCTCAAGAATTTTAGAGAGAAGGGGGCAGTTAGATGTAGGTCTTGTAGTTGGCTAAAACCCTTGGATCAAGAGTAGGCTTTTTAAGAAGAGGTTTTACTACAGCTACTTTAAAGGACTGTGGTATGTAACCTGTTGTTAAAGACAGATTGATCATATCTAATAAAGAAGAACCAATTAAGTTGTATGTTAAAGTTTCATAAATTTCCCTTGAATCAGGCGTGGATGTCTGATGCCTCTGTTTCATATACTCCCTACAAATGCTTATTAAGCAGGGAACTCATTTCAACTCAGTAAAGAGCTTTTAACGTGCACAAGCGTTTTTTCCGACAGATTATTGCAGTTATTATGCACAACATAAATGTGAATACAGCAAATATTCTTCCCTCCAATTCATTTCCACAAACTAGTGACATAATGCAGATTCCCTAACACAATAAAATGAAATGTCCACAATAACACATAGAAATTCAACAAATTGACTCCAAGATATCTTGTGCCCCAGATAGGACTGATTTGTAACAACAAGTGAACTACAACTTTACAACTAAAAATCCAGCTTTTTTCCCAAGAGCCTTTCACTGATTGCAACTGTTATTCACAGCATAAATGTTAATTTAGCAAATACATTTTAATCTAATTAATTTCCACAAACTAGTGATATAATGCAGATTTCCAAACACAATAGAAGGAGATTCAACATGTCTGGGAAGCTTTGATATTTGCAAAACGTTGATTGTCATAAAATCACTCATCATCAGTATAGTGAGAAATGTCCTGCACTGGTTAGATAATATCCTTGTCAATCAAATTTAGCATTTTACTCACAACATACTGAACATTGATGTGTATTTTATCACATGTCACTTCAGGACTCTTTGTCATGCACAGCCCGGTGCTAGTGAAGCGTGGAGAAAGGTCTGGCTGTGTTTGACTATGCACGGACGAGCCTCTAAAGTTCAGTGCGAAACTGCAGTGTAGGATCCTTCATCTTCTTCCTGTAGACTTCATCAAACTCTTCATTCTGGGCCACAGTGAAATGGTTCTTCCAGTCACCAACCTTGCCTGCAGAACCATCATGAAACCATCATTCATGGATTTTAGCTGAAGGTGAAGACTGAATTTTGTCTCATTTCTTGTGTTTTATATCACTGTTCACTGTACCTTTTCTCAGGAAGTGAGAAATTTTAAAATCCATCCCTTTGTACTTTGAAAAGTTGACCATGTCATTCATTTTCATTTTGTCAAACTGTATTTTGCCTAAAATTGTTTCCCTCTCCTCAGCTGAAGGAGACAAACCAAGAAAGCAGCACAGTTTGTCTATTTCCCGTCCAGTATCCTGGAAGCACAATAGTCAAATACTGTCATCACACGATTACCAGCAACAGCAGAGCTATGGAAAAGCAATGTGAACACACACACAGACAACCTAAAAAACACATAAATTACCTCAGCCAGATCTTCATAGAACATATAATGGAGTTTTGAATAACTCTGCTTCTTCTTCCACCAGTTGCTCACATGGTCATACCAGGGTCCACACACCACTAAAGCAACGGAACAATAAATTAAAGCATGTGAGGAGTGTGGAGGAAATCTCCACTATGAGCAACTTTATTATAGTATCTCATACATACTCTTTCCCTCCAGGAATCTCTGGAAGTAACTGTTCCAGTCTCCAGGCTCTGGATGGACGAAGGCCATTCGCTCAAAATGGAAATAAGATACCACGATGTCCTTTGCATTGCGCGCCATGTAGATTATCTACACAACAAGAAAACACTTAGATTGTCTGAAGAGGAATATTGCATGAATCATGAAATACGAAAGTGTTTATGAACAACTGATCATGTTGAAACTTTACAATTCTTTTAACCACAGATATGTTGAAAACTTAAGTTCTATTACGTTTCAACTTTATTTTACATTGTTGTTATGCTGTGTTTAAGATGAGGGAACAACCATGTTTTGGCTTAAAATATCCGATCTTGTTGCCACAAACTACGTCACTTTCATACCTAATGTAGGAACCTTGCTATGATATGTACAAATTTCACTTATCAGTGCTTTCCAGAAGAATGTACAAATCAATGATATTTCCATATAAATCCCTTTTCTTCCATTAATACTTTGTAATGTACACTGATTAACTGTCTGAATGAAGCATTTTTACCCTTAATGTGTTTTGGGGCACTTTTGATCATGCATGCCTTGTATGTTTTTTCATAATTTATCAATATACAGTAATCCAAAGAGTAGCCTGAACTAAATAATAACCTTCGATGTACTGTTTTGTGACCACTGGATGGTTTAATTATTAAAACTGCAATTTTGTAACCATATGAACAAAGCAGTAAATTTCCACATATTGCTGTATATTAATATCATCACCTTTTCTACTTATTGTGATGTTGAAATAACAGACAAACTACTGACCCTGCAGTTTTGCTCCCAAAAGGACTTTGGTATAAACTGAACTGGGAGATGAGTCTTAATGAGTCGAGGAGAAGTGGAGATGTTTTCCAAAAAGTCTGTTCCTCGATAAATGCGTGTCTCTGATCCTGTACAACATTAAAACAATTTACATGTCAGTGAATTCTACAGTGTGGTAAATACAACACAGGACAACTACACACCAACTGTTCAGATACAATGACTAAGATAAATACACCAAATATTAATAAAGGACCAGGGTGCAAGATTTAGTGGAATCTATGGCAGAAACAGGATATTCATACTGATGTTTTTCATGAGTGTATAATCAGCTGAAAATATGAATTGTGTTTTTGTTACTATAAAATGAGATCTTTATAATGACAGCAAGAGGTGGTCCACCATGCTGCAGAGTGACTTTCACGTTTATCGTGACAGTTTCACGGACTCCATAGGTTCTCCTGCATGCTTGGAAACGGAGAGATGAGGCGAGCAGTAGTCAGCTGGTTGCAATCTGCAACCTCACAGTTAAATGCCCCTAAACCCTAAAGACTGTCCCTTAAAGTTATGGTACACTCCCTACCACACAACCTTTTGAATACAACCCAACAATACAACCCAACAACGTGTAACTCCATGTAAACAATTCATTTTGCTGTTTTAAGCAAAAGGCAGAGAATTACCACCATGGAATAGAATAATAAAAGTACATTTGTGGAAGATGAAAACTGGTCAGAATGTGATTGTTGTTTCAACCTGGCTCCATTGAAGGGATGGTGACCTCCAAGACAGGCACTCTTAGATAGAGTGGCACAGATGTCAGATGCTCTGAAGATGACTGACCAAAATGCAGCAGCTCGAGGATGTAGCTGAGCCAGGTGTTTCCTAAAAGAAATAAAAGAGATACAAATCCAATCAAAACCTGGCACATCCATACACACATCTTTTCAAGAGCTACAGTATAAACCAAAAGCATATCCTGTTCATGTTTGTGGACTGACCAGCTTTGGGATATGTTGCAAGAAGTATATCATCTGGCCTGGCCTGAAAGTTTTGAATGGTCTCCCAATGTTGTGTGTAATAGTCGATCATTGGGACGCCATGGAAATCAAACATTTGTGGTCGAGGAGGTCGTGCCACCTTTAAAAGAAAAAGAAAAAGATTAAAAAATATATGGTCATTGTCATCCTTATAGGCCATCCTTAAAATTGAACACGGATGTCACACTAACCTTGGCCATGGCTGGAACTGCTTCTCCTTGGTGAGACATCTGATGATGATGATGATGATGATGCTCACAGCTGGTATTCCAGGCTTGGGTCAGTCAGTCTCAAGCACAAATGAGTCTTTGCAAGAGCCAGTTTAGAAATGAACGACTGACAGTCAGAGGTTCTGGCTTTATAGCTCAGTGTTGTCCGTTTTAAGCACATCAGCTGGTTCCACACGTAACAACATTGCAAATATATTCTGTTCCTTTTTGTTTACTTTTCATGTCCTGAAACCTCTCACCAAATGCCTGAGGGAGATTTACATACTCACACAGATTATTCAGATATCATAGCAGACTTATATTTTTGTAGATTAGGAAAATACACAGTGTTACCTCTTTCCAGTTGCACGTACCACACTTTTAATGTCACTTCAGATGATTTGACCTTCTACCTCTTCGACTGTCTTGAAAACTGGGTGGGTATCCATGGCACTGCTCTGCAATGGTTCAGGTGCTACCTAAAAGTTCACCTGGACTCAAGGATTAAATAATTTTTTCGTGGTAAAAGGTTAAACGTCAAGGTCAATGTGACCGCTATGCCATTCTTTAAAGAGGAATATCTCAGGACGAAATTTCTTCGAATTTGGTATGTGTTCAGTTGGACTCACGGGTGAACTGATTGGATTTTTGTGGTCAAAGGTCACTGTGCCCTCATGATTGTCCCATTCTCATGACCGCAATATCTCAGGAATGTCTCGACGGAATTCCATGACAACTGGCACAAACGTCCACTTGGTCTCAAGAATGAACTGACAGATTTCGTGTTCAGAGATCGAAGTCGCTGTTAACGTATGAAACAAAATCAAAAATTCACACACTAATTATGACCAAATATCACCAAAATTTCTCATAAGGTGAAATGATGAAGCGATGACATTTTATGTCCAAAAGGTCAAGGCTCACCTTCACTGTGACCTCATAATGTTCCACAAAAACACTTTTCTGGTCATTATTCAACACCATAACTCAAGAACAGAAGGGGAGATTGTGATCACACATCACATTTGGTCAGGTACTGGATTGGTGACACTAATGTTGGCTATGCACCTTGAAACTGGAAATTGTATAGATCTTTTGAGCTGCTGGGTTGAAAATGTGTGTGAAGCATCCATGGTTTACAATTTGTAGCTTGTGTGCAGCAACATCCATATTTGAAGCATTGTCGTCCACCACAAGCTCATTGATTTTGCTGATATTGAGTTTCAGGTAAGTGTTGTTGTTGCATCACGTGATGAAGTTCTTTTTCAGTCCTCTGTACTCCTCTGTAAGAAATAGTCTCTACGTGAAGACTGCATGTGTCTCACTGGAAATCGTTCACTGAAATCATACGTCATAAATGAGTGATAACTTCCATTTCACCAAAAAAGACACTTCATACCTTTTAGAATCAGAATCAGAATCAGAAAAAGCTTTATTGCCAAGAATGCTTTTACACATACGAGGAATTTTTTCTGGTGAAATTGGTGCATGACACATCTACTAAAATATGACACATCTACTAAAATAAGAGCATAAAAAATAACAATTTAAATATATATACACAAGTCTGTTATTGTTAGAAACACAGTACTATTTTTCAGAAAGAAGTCCCAGTTGAGCGTTAATGTAACGCATAGAGTTATATTTATATCAATGTGACAATGTGATTTTAATAAATTCCTTTAAAGTCTTCACTACACACATTATATGAGTCTGGATGGACATGGATGTAAATGACACTTGACTGGTTGGCCAAGGCATACAATTGTAAAGCAGCAATTCTACTTGAACATTGCTCTTCAGTGATTTCATTTGTTTATTGACATTTTGGATTTATTTTTCCCTCTTGGGAATAATAATGTAGTTAATTTTTGTATCACTTTTAGTTTGGTTTGGTGTTTGCTTTAAATGTGTTTTTATTGAAAGAACTTTGTAATTGTGTTTTCAAAGGTAGTCTATGAATAAACTTTATTTACTTTCATTAAGTATTATTATTATTATCATCATTATTAAGTGAATCCACAGCTGAACTGAACTCACTAATTTTCTGAAATTATTGTCAATTTGGTTAGCTTTAAGAGAGGAAAGGAGGCCTGGATTGCATAAAAGCATTATGTGTAATAGTGTTAGGCTTTACGTCCAGTAAAAAAAACAGTGGGTGTAACGAAAAGCGCACTCATAAGGAGTGGGAGAAAAACTAAAGGAGCTCAGACGAAGTGGGTTTGAGGCAAGGCACGCGCTGAAGCGGCAGGTAGACACTGAAACACATGAGCACACTATTAGTAGCAAGAGCAGTCAACATGAGCAAGCTCTCTATGAGAGGAGACAATGAAGCGAAGTACTCACAAGGAGACAAGCAAAGACACCGGCAGTGATTCGGGACAATCTGGCAACAGGTAGGAAAGAGCTCTCTCCTTTTATTCTGTGCCTAATCAGCATCATGTGTGTCAGGTGAACACCTGAGAAGGCGGGGCTGACTGGATGTACGCGAACACCCAGCTAAACAGACAAAGGGAGATCAGACAGGCAACAATAACAAAAAAGGAAGCACACTGGAAAACAAAAACAGGTCTGTAGTGTAAGTTTTGAATGTTCTCATTGAGATTCCATGGAAATCAAACAATCGTGGTCGAGGACGTAATTTCACCTTAAGAACAAAAACATACAAAACGTATGATCATTGTGTTAAAGAAGGGGTGGGGAACCTTTTTCCTATCAAAGGCCATATGGATTTAGGTCATCCTAAATTATTGAACACAAATATCACACTAAGCTTGGCCATGCCTGGAACTGCTTCTTCTTGGCGAGGCGTCTGATGTCAAATGGTAGTGAAGATATTGATGATAGGACTTGGAGCTGGTTCTCCAATCTTGGTTCAGTCAGCCTTGAGCAGAGTCTTTGCAAGAGCCAGTTTAGGAATCAACGACAGTTGGAGGTTGTTGCATTACAGATCAAGAATTGTGTTTTAGGTTTTTGAGGCACATTAGCTGGTTCCACACTTATCAGCATCGCAAATATGTTCAGTTCTTTTTGTTGACGTTTCTTATCCTGATACCTCTCGCCAAATGCCTGCAGGTGTTTCCAGTTGCACTTGCCAATTATTTCACATTTGAAAGCAGAGAGCCAAGAAGCTGCTGCAGCTTCAGGTTCAACTCTGAGAGGTACTTGGTAATGTCTACCATGAAGGCCAAATCACACGGACACTTGCTGTCACTGAGTTTCCATGTCTGATTTTTCTTCATCTCTATGATGAAATGACATTTTAAACAATTTTCTTTTGTCCTTTGCTAACAGCAGCAACAAGGCGCTCTATCATAAATTCTCCTCCTGAATGAGGTGAGCTCGCTCACCACAGAACTTGCCTGCATAACTGTCCCTGTCAGAATGTGGCTCTGTAAAAGCTGCTTGTTGGGCTTTTCCCAGCCAGCAAAATTTGGTTTCAAAACGATCTGAGAAAGTTATTTTTTGGTTGTGAGAACATTTATTAAAAGGCTACCAGCCGGAAACCTTAAGGGAATGTTGTTAAAATTACCTCAATAATACCTTCCTGCTTTGGAGCACTGAGGTCACATTGGCTTTTAGTGGTTTCCTTTGGAACTATTTCAGTACTTTCATGATCTTTGGCAGCTTTAAAGCTCGTTTCCATTGTTGAAATCCTTTTCAGCTCAGCTGTCCAAAATATTTGGGTGTTAAGTTTTTGGCTCACACACAACCCAGACTTTGGGCACTGACGGTGTCAAACATATTACAGTGTTTGGTCCTAACAGCTGTCAAACGCAGTATGCAGGGAACGATCAGACAGGTGCTGTACAGCGTCACATTGTGGCTGATCTCCTCCAGGATCTGCCGGAGGGTTTGCTCCAGCTCAGCCAGATCTGCAGCTTTGGCCTCCAGGGTGAGCTGGTTTGACTCGCAGGAGCTCTCCAACTCTGAAAACACAGAAAGAGAGAGAAGACGGAAATGATTCGATCCTTTATCTGTTGTATTTTTACATTTATCTCTTTATTTGCATTTTTCTTTGATCTGATCTGATTGTGTTTTTAGCATCTATCCAGTGCAACTTGATTGGTTGATGTGGAAGTGCGCACTCAAGTCAAGTGCGCCGGGGTCATAGTGGGGTTGCTGGTCGCTGCCTTTTACAAGTCGTTGCCAGAAGCACTTCCACATTGGTGCTGCTGCTGCTTTTGGCTCCAGAGCGGAGTCCTCAATCACAGAAATGATCGTCCCTTTTGACACCTCTGCTCTCTACCTGGCGTTCCGCAGGTGTATGTCATTGTCTTTAATTAGTCTCTCACTTGCAGTGAGACAGCTCCGCCTGCTGTCTCACTACAGTATTGATCATTGTAATGACAAATGAAATCGCACTCACACGTCCACACCACTGAATGGAATGGAGACATTGCTATTGCTATTATTGACACCTGTACTTTGACTGTTTTGGCAAATTGGCAAAGTTGTTTCCAAAAAGAATTAATAACAAACTGGACTGGAACGTCAATCTTAAAGACTCGAGGAGAGGTGAAGACGTTGTGGTTGAAGATGGTGCTCTCACGAATGCATGTTAAATCTGCAAATAGTGTGCATGCTACAATGTCTGGGTAGAACAGTATGTTTCCTTGAAATGTGTGAAATGTGTGCAATGGGCTTTGAGGTATGTTTTCTCTCATTTGGTGGGTATGTAAGAGGTGCAGAAAAAAAAGAAAATAATGTCACAGTTGTCTGCAATTTGACATTATCTTCAAAGAATCTGACTAAACCAGTTTTTCTAATCTCCCACTTTATATTACAGTAAATACTGCAAATTTGTTCAGAGGTTTTCATGTCAATTATTTGCCTTGTTCTGGTTATTGAAAATGACTCACTACACTAACTTCTACACTGCTGCCACTTCTCTGGATGAGGATCTAAATCTTGTTTGCTTCGCCCAACAATTTTAAGGTGCATGAACTCACATAAAAAGACTGTATCCACAATGCAAATCAAATTCAAAATTCATATCATAAAGACCCCGCAAATATGGAAAAAGCTGAATTTTCAAACATAATGCACAGGAAGCATGAGTGCAGATGAGACTGTGCTAAAATCACATAGCAGTCTCAGGCTCCATTAGCTATCATTATTATTATCATGTTGTTGTTGTTGTTGTTGTTGTTGTTGTTATGAGAATCATCATTAAACCATTGGCCTGAAATGATCAGTGATCAAATGATCACTATAAATCTCACATAAGATAACATACCTCTTGCACAACAAACCTCCTTACAGGGCTGAGAAGATTTTCCTCTGCATCTTTACCAGGAAATATCAAATTGAATTCAATGATTTGCGAGGTCTTGATAAGCTACTGAGCCAGAAGGCTACATAACTGTATCGAGGCATTTGCTTCTAACTTTAGCAGGTACCAGCCACCTCTCTTGCAAATTTCACATATTTGAAAGATCAATTGATGTGAACCACTTCAGCAACACGCTGTAAACTGTAATCTTCATCTCCTCCAGTGCTGTGTGTGTGCAGGCACATAGGCTACCTGAGTTCATCCTGCAGCTTTTATAAGAAACCACAGGGAAAGGCACGTATGACTTTTTTTAATTTGACTCATAATGTAAAATGATCATAACTACAATAAATAAAAGTAATTTAATAATACATAAAATACATATACATTCCAACCAGTCTCTCAGATGTTTGTACCAGGAACCAAACAGCACTGTGAGATAATAGAAGAGATAATTGCTCTATAGAAAGCAAGGCCAAGGTCTCCTCCGGCATGCACTCTGTGAAATTACTTCTCCAGAAAGCCAGCGTGTTTATAGCCCTAATTCCAAAAAAAGCTGTGTAAAACATAAGTATCTGGGAAAATTGTGGAATGCTCCAAAAACACCTGTTTGGAACATTTCACAGGTAAACAGGTTCATTGCTAACGGGTGACAGTATCGTGACTGGGTATGAAAGGGGCATCCTGGAAAGGCTCAGTCATTCACAAGCAAGGATGGAGCGAGGTTCATCACTTTGTGAACACATGACTGTACAAAGGATATTACTACATGGGCTCAGGAACACTTTGTAAAATTGTTGCAGATGTTTTCATTTACACACAGCATCACAACTTTTTTTGGAATCAGGATTGTAAATGGGCAGCCCAGCAGTAACATCTAAAGTTTTTGAGTTTCTGAGTCACTAGATGGCACTGTACTCTTTCTAGTATCTCCAAACTGGGAGTTGTGCCAGAGAATATAATGCATATAATATATTATATAATAATATATAATAATATATTGCACTACTCAGATGTTTCCTTTGTCCCATTCCAAATGGGTAGTTATGCTTAATGCTATTTCTGTTTGAAATTATGAAAAGATGTATGCCAAGAGGATTTCATGTGTGTGTATGGTACTGAAAATGTTTTATCTGCAATGTGTAGTGTTATGTAGGATTGATGGCCTGCTGCAGGATAGAATGTAGTGCGTATATTGAGATATACTCACTACTCTGTTAACAAGTTAACTCTGATTTATGCATCGCGAGAGTAGTCGAGAAATACAAAAATCCCCAAATCTAGTTATGTTTCTTGTGTGATTCCAATTTCAACAGGTAAAATATGCATGACAGGATGGACAGAAAGAGATAATAGCCTAGAGAAATAGTGGGAGATATAAAAATCATCTCGACAGCATTTACTCTCTCAGCCAGTGACAGTGGGAGAGTTTCCAGAAATCTTTATTCTGCCTCAGATGGATTATTTTTAGTTTCCAGGTCTGCTCAAGAAACAGTTCATGTTCATTCATACAGAACAAAGTTAAGAACAAAGTTCATAAATCATAAAGAACAAAATTCATTCATTTTTTTTAAATGGTACAGTGTTTGCAGTTCTCATTTACTTGTATTAATATTTTAACAGCAAGTCTACATTTTTCTGTATTTAGTTATTCGTCACTTACCAGTTTTTTGTTTTTATTTCACACCTGCTTTGACACTGTAAATGTCTGCTGGTCATTCGGGTGGTAACGTAGCGGTTAGCAACCCACCTCTTCTGCTCATGGAAACCCTGCATTGACAAAGACAGGTGATCACCAGCTTCATACAGGGGGTATGAAGCTGGTGATCACCTGTCCATACCCCTTATCCAGGAACACCAGTGTTAGTTTTCATGAAGCAATATTAGTTTTGGCTGCCAGCCAAGTTCACACCCTGGACAAATTCTGAAATAATGAACTTATAATGGACATGTAAAACAAATTCCAAGGACTGTTCAATATTGCAGAAAAACTAGTCCATGCATTCGTAACTTCCAGTTTGGATTATTGCAACCCCAAATTCATTGCTAAATATTCTCCAGTTGCTCCAGAACGCTGCAGCACATGTTCAGACAAAAACCTTACAAAGCCATAAATATTCAGGCACCATCTTAATGAGCTCACAGTACATTATTACCCCACTAGAACACTGCAAGAAGATCACCACCTGACCAATGGTGACGCAACAGAATGGGTCCCCGGGCGCCGGTCTGGCTGCCCACCGCTCCTGGTCTGCCGCGGAGGAGGGACGATCAGGATGGGTCAAAAGCGGAAGGCAAATTTCACCTCCGTGTGCCGTGTTTCCGACCATGTGTGTGTGACAAATAAAGGGGAATGTCTCCCCACGATTCTTCTTCTTCTTCTTCTTCTGCATTCCCAGAATGCAGGCTTACTTATGGTTCCTTCAGCTATCAAGCTCCTCTCCTGTGGAACCATCTCTCAGTCTTTGTCCAACACCATCTCTACATTTAAGAGTAGGATTAAAACTTTCCTTTTTGATCAAGCTTATAGTAAGGGCTGGCTCAAGCTTGCCTCAGACCAGTCCTTAGTTACGCTGCTATAGGATTAGACTGGGGGCTTCCAATGGTACACTGAGCTCCTCTGTTCTTCTCTCCCTCTCCATCTGCACGCCGTGCAATACATGCAGTATTTGCCAGGACTGTGAAATATATACAAATGTAGCATAATGCAGCATATTTACTGTATTATTCCTAACTTGCATACAAATGCCGGACAGCATATGCAGCATAACGTAGCATATTTTATTATTCTTAACTGTAAATAATTCAAGTCAAGTTCAAGTTTCAACATTCATCAAGCTTTGATTTTTGGTAATTTCTTTAATAATTTTTTGATGATTTTATAACATCAGTCAACATCATTACTGTGGGAAATGTCTTGCACTGATTGGAAAATATCCTTGTCAATCAACTTTAACATTTGACTCAGTAACATCACGATTCCTCTCAAATTAATGACACTTCAGGGCTCTTCATTATGCGCAGCTGGGCTGGACCTCTAAAGTTCAGTGCGAAACTGCAGTGTAGGATTCTTCATTTTGTGCTTGTAATCCTCATCAAACGCTTCATTCTGCGCCACAGTGAAATGGTTCTTCCAGTCACCGACTTTCCCTGGAGAAGCAGAGAGAATCATTCAGTTAAATAAAATCAGTTGTGTTTGAGCACATTTTGGTGCTCACAGGAAAAAAAACTTCTTTCCCTGTAGGCATTTTTCACTGAACCTTTTCTCATGAATGGTGACACTGTGTGATTCATAACTTCGACGGTGGAATAGTTCGTCATTTTGTTTTGTTTCATGTTGTCAAACTTCGACCCAGTTGTGACTCTTTGCTTCTCCTCAGCTGAAGGAGACAAACCAAGGAAGGAACAGAGTTGGTCTATCTCTCGTCCAGAGTCCTGCAAGAAATAGTAACACGTGGAGTGGTTATCTTTCAAACCAACATCCATTCTTAAAAAGGCTATATTATTCTTAAAGACATATCTCTACACAACAATGGTCTATGTTAAAAGAACAGTTAAGGAAAGAAAATAGGAAATTTGGAAACTGGAGCCAAGAGGCACTTAGCTTAGCTTATCTTAGCTTATCTTAGTTTAGCTTATCTTAGCATAAAGACTGGAAACAGGAGGAAAAAGCTAGCCTGGCTGTGTCCACAATTAAAAAGACTTTGCCTATTAGCACCTCTAAAGGAAATTCTACGTTTCACTCTTTGGTGTACCATGACCTGCCTGCTTTTCTCTGCTGGTTTTTGAGGTGCTTCATTTGCGTCACCCACTAAAAGCTCAGAGACGGGACAGCTTCAAGAGATTTCACCAGTAGTACAAGGAACTAAGGGCATACTGGCCCAATGACTTAGCTGCACCACACACACACAGTCAGTGATTTTTTTATTCTGAGAAAAATGTGAAAAGGGAAGTACTGGCACCTGCTTTTCTTAGGAAACTTTCCACTCTGCTGTTCACAACTTTCTACCAGAAGGCCTCAGACTTTCCCGCCTTTTCCCATCATGTGAACTTTATCTGCCAACATACCTGTCCCTCAGGCCCTGTTTACACGTACATGGTTTATTTGAAAAACGGAGACATTTCCCTTCATTTGTGCCCTTTGTTTACACGCAAACGGAGAATTCGCCTCTGAAAACAATGCATTCTAAAAACTCCGGCCAGAGTGGAGATTTTGGAAAACTTCAGTTGCACGTTTGCATGTAAACTGAGAAAAAAAAAGAGAAAAAAACAGAGTTTTAGGTAGCCGACGTCACATTATTCGCCAGAACTTGCACCTGCGTCAAAAGTGCGATCTATGTTTACATTTTCATTTGGCTATGATGATCATGGATGCATTCAGAGTAGCAGTCGCATTTATGTTGGTGCAAACACTTTTCGTATATCTGCATTTGCAAATACAGCTGCTCTATTATATCGAAGAGCAGAGACGAATGAGTGATCGGAGGTCAGCAATTTTGCAACAGCTTCTCCTATTTTTCGGCGCAGCACCGTGTGTGAGGATCTGGTAGATCTATTTTCCCTTGCCTCACCTGTGCTTTGTCTGTTCGCAGTGCCCACCAGCCACGTTCAGCCTTTGCCCAGCCTCAGCCTCCCACGTGGGGAAATTGTTTGTTCCACTCATCGAGTGCGCCTTTTCTTTCTTTCTCCACTCGTTGAGTGCGCTTTCTGTCTTTTGTCATCTCCACTCCTTTTGAGTGCACCTTTAGTTAGTTTCCTCCACTCCTTATGAGTGTGTTTTGTGTTTGCTTTATTGTAAGTAAATTTGGTTTGTTTTTCTACTCATGCCTGCTGGTCTGTACATTGAGTCCAGTAACTTATATTTGGGCCAAGCCTAACACCGTGACTTTCTGGAGTCTCCAGTGCTGTGACTATGAAACTCCAGGAAAACCCAGGCTGGCTGTTTTCCCCTTTTTCCAATCCTTATGCAAAGATAAGATAACCATCTTCTAACTGAAGTTTCATATTTACTGTACAAACATGGGAGTGGTAACACTACCAGCTGAGGTCAGACAAAAGACATTTTCTTTTCATGAATATAAAATATAAAGCATTTCCAATGATTGTTTTTTAATGAGGCCAAAACTGATTATGTAACACAGTCAAATGCTGCTGAAAACAACGCACGCTCAAACACACCGAAGCTCACCTCAACCAGATCTTCATAAAACATGTAGTGAAGTTTTGGACAAGTCTGTTTCTTCTCCCACCAGCCGGTCACATGGTCATACCATGATCCAAACACCACTGAAGCCACAGAATGATATTTATGAGGGGAACGTCAAGGAAATGAGTTGATAATGTGCCTTCTTTACAGTAAAAGTTCTCAGAGCTCACTCTTTGCCTCCATGAAATCCTTCAGAAAGGTGCTCCAGTCCCCTGTTTCTGGCTGGATATTGTTCATGCGGCCAAAGTGGAAATAGGACACTGCATTGTCCTTTGCGTTACGAGCCACATAGACTATCTATACAAGAAGAAACCACTAAATTACTATTTATCTGCATTATAATTAAGTGGGGTTCATTACTCACATATTTCACAGGCTAAATATTGTATGTGTGTGAATTTTACCCTGCTGTTCTGCTCCCAGAAGGACATGGGTATGAACTGAACTGGTAGATGAGTTTTAATGAGACGAGGAGTGGTGGGAAGCTGGTCTGCCAAGTCTTTGCCTTTGTGGAGAGAAGCATTAGTCACTGACTGATTACATGCATCAATGGATTTGTTTGCATACCATAACTAACGATGCATCGAATATCAGTGTGAAATCAATGTAAAAATGTGAAAGCCCCCCTTAATGACCATGGAGATGTATAGCGGGATTCAGCTTACTGTTCAGCTGTCCAGCCTGGAGCTTTACTGTTTTGGTTCACTCTCACCACTCTCATAGCCTCATTCACAACCACAGAAAACAGCTGCTTTCAGTCTCTAACTGCTGGATTTCTAAGTAAACAGTTGTTAGCTGTTCGTCAAATGCAAGTGTTATGTTCACAACTTGTTTCTGCTACCTCCAAATGGCCTATTTACACATCTAACAGCCTTTTCATCATATAACACACGACTTAATGCATGCATGCAACAAAACTGATCTGAGGCAGACTGGTTGACTCACTGTGGTAATTGGCACACAACAATCAGAATGAAGAGATTAAACTGCAACAACCGAGTGAAATCTGTATTTAGAGCTTTCTTTTGCAATATAATGGAAAGATATCTGACTTATTGTGACCATGTGCTTCAACCTGGGGGAAAAGACGGTGTGCTGATCTCCAGAAATGGCACTCTCTCATAAAGAGGAAGGGATGCCTGACGCTCTGGACATGTCTGCCCAAAATACAGAAGATCCAGGATGTATGAGACCCATGTGGTCCCTGAGATTACACAGAGTACATTCTGATCAGTGGTCTGAACGTAGGAAATATAAAAACTGAAGGCATTCGACATTATGTTTAAAAGTTTAACTATGATGCCAGAAGTCCCATACTCTTAAAAACACAAACCCACCGGCTTTAGGATAAGTAGCTATAAGGATGTCATCTGGTCTGGCTTCGAATTTCTGAACGTTGTCCCAGTTGTCAGTAAAGTGTTTGGTCATGGAGACTCCATGGAAGTCAAACAGTGTTGGTCGAGGTGGCTGCTCCATCTGCAAAGCAACTTTAATTTGAATTTAAATGAAATTTAAATAAAAAAAAATCTGTTTGACATTTTGAATATTGTCCATGCTGCCAGGACTGACAAAACAAAAATAAATAAGAAAACAGAAATTATTAAATTGGAAGTGATGTGTGTAATAATGAGTAAACAGTACAATACTGATTTGTAAATAGTCATACTAGCAGTAAAAACCTACACTTACTAATACAGAGAAACTCAAAAATTACATTTCCTTTTCAGTTAAGTCTTCCCCACTGAAACCAAAAATAATACACACTGAAATGCACAAAGGAACAATAATAGCCTACTGCAAATCATAGCCCTTTAACCTTTGTTATAGTTTTTCCTTAAAACATGGTAGATCAGTTGTTGAAAAGATCTAGTTAACAGGCTTCTTTACCTTTCTGGTTCCTTCCTGTCATCCTAAATATTCTTTACATTATAAATGAAAAACTTACCTCCACCTTTTAACCATTCATCCCAGCAGGTACACAATCAGGTATTAAACAGCTAAAGTGGCTTGGAAAAATATCTGTGGTTTATTATCGGCGACTTTAGAAGCATTACGCCAAATGACATTCATGTGGTCAGTTACTAATCGGCCAAATAACTTTCAACCATGTTTCTTTTTATGAATATTCAACTTCAAAGGAGCCAAACCACACACTCACCCTGCTGAGTAGGGACTTCCAAAAGTCAGTGGTTGTGTCTGGATCATCCACAGTAAAGAAGTCAGTTTGTTGTGTAATACTCACTGTGACATGCTGCACAACTTCCTGAAAAGAATGTAGGCGTTGAAATACTGCACCATGTATGTACGTCATTTTGTCATTTTGTCATTTTGAGTCTGACTGATAAACCATGTGAACCACTCTTATCAGTATTCAGAGGTACAGTATAATTGATGTCCGAAGTCAGGTTAAGTCAGGACATGTAAGTTTATCAAAGATGTAAGACAACACAACAACAAAGACTTTCTCTTTGTTTGTTTGTCAGCAGACAGAGAATTAAACAGTAACCAGGGTGAATGATTCAGATGTTTCAGGTCTATATCATTTTGTTGCACACATAAAAAGTAGCACCACATAAACCCCAGTGTCAAACCCAAATTATCCTTTATTGTCCTTCAGCTGCATCAAATAAAAGTCATTTTACAGTCAGACAGCAGCAACAATATACTTGTTAAAGGGATAGTACAACATTTTTGGAAACTTAGATGAGAAAATCGATACCACTCTTATTTTAACAGAAATAATGTACTTCAAACATTATTAGTCACTTGATTTACTTTGCACTCCATTGCAGGTATGCCAATTAGATAGCATTAGCAAACAGGTTGTGTACATACACTATACTTCAGCAGCCACAACAGAGGCAACAGGAACTTAATTTTTGGATGGATTGCAGCAAAGCCGGCGTCAGCACTTTAAATGCAAAGTCTGTGATTTACTGATGGACTGAGTGATGACGTTACACCACTGTTCAGTCGAATGGCGGAGTTTCCTCATTGGCTGTTGCTCTTTCAAAATGAATAGGTGTGAACACTAATTACATATTGTAACTTCAGATTCTATGAGTATAAGTGCAAACCTTTAAAGCCATGTTTCCACCAAACATTTTCATACAGTACTCTTGAAACCCTTACCTTAACCTACCTGTGCCTAAACCCTAGAGCTGTTTTGCATTTACTCTGCAGATAGTACTCTAAAATGTAGCTCTTAAACATAGGCTGGGTTGCACTTTTACAGCAGCTGGGAAACACCAGATGAGGCTTTTCTAGGTCTTGAGAAGTTGCATTTATTGACTGGCACATTTTAACCTTTATCGTACATTTACTGCCAGATCTACAGCTTGTTGATTGCCTTTTCCTCTGGTCCACTCACATTCATTGTCACTTTTTACTGCTCACACTCAACCACACACTTGCTACAAAGGGGTAATGACAAAACATGAAGAAATGGAATTGTTCTGTCGGTACCATTCACAACATCTGTCAAAACACGAAAATCATTTGTAATGAACTGAAGTGGACTGGATTGCTTGGCTTGCTTGGTGGCTTAAGGCTATCACTAATTGGTTCATCTCTTTTTCTTGCACTACTGAGACTTTTAGCATCCCGCCATGTACTGCACAGGCGCCATCTCAGTCTCACCTAGGTAAAAACTGGTTCCCACAAAAGCTTTTTCTTCAGCTGGTTAAAGCAACGAGTGAGACCCACAGCTTAGATGGCTGCGCCTATAGTCACAGAATCTGGAGTTACAGTGTGTAACTGGCGTTCTCTTTCGTATAGGATTCTCTTTCTAAGGCTATTGCTATCCACAAACACAAACATACCTGCTTCGTGAGAAATCTATGAGCAGTCCATACTTTGCCAATGTGTCACAGCACAGATGGCACAGATAGTATAATACCTGTTATTCGCCATGAAGGAATGAAACCGGAATGAGACATTCTGCAGATAGAAATGAATGAATAGATTAGTGGGAGTTAATAGATATTTAGAATAGTTACAATTCTAATTAGAGTAAGTTCCCTTGCAAATAAAGCATTGGTCAATTGGGTAAATTGAGGGGCAGATGTATTGGCAGATGAATATCAGATGACAGGAATGTTCATAGCCAAGTCCTGCCATGCACATACAATATTAAGTGAAATATGTAAGTCAGAGTGTATTGAAACGTTGTAAAAAAAAAAAAAAAAAAGACAGTGTCACCACATCTGAGCTGTATTTCTCCTGCCTCTGTCTGTACTTTCAGCCATGGTCCCACTTCCACAGGCCCGTGCAACTTTATCAAGCTTTACTGCAATTCTCCTCATGTCCACCAGTTGTCCTCAGACGTTCATCATCAATCTTGGCGACCTGACTCCCATATCCTCCTGCTCATCTCATTCCCCAATCACCCTGTCAGTGCATATGCTAGCCCTATTTCTGCCCATGGCTCACCAACTTTAAACCATTATATAGACAGGGAAGCATTGCTGTTACTGATACAAATGATTTATTATCAATCATTCTTGTACACAAATTGATATCATGTATCATGTGCTACCTCACTTCAAACAATTCAAGGGTTTTTTCTTGTGTGGCTCATTTATGTGCATTTATCCGCAATACCACAGACAGCACGGTGTCTTTTTGTCAGTTTGAACACATGACCATAGTCCAGCCAGAGCCTGTCGACCGGAGCGGCTGCCTCCACAGGTTCACCTATTGTTTTATGGTCTCCGTGGAGTTGAGTGACTGGTGGAAGAAAAGATATACTTATTCAAAAATCCATTATATTTTGTATGAAGATATGATTGAGGTAATTTTGTTGTTTTTGCGTGAGTGTGTTTGTATGTAATAGAAAGTTCTCACACCATTCAGATTAGTTTTCCAAACTGCTACTGTAGGTGGTATTAATATAAATCATAAACTTTATTTATACAGAACTTTTCAAAATAAAGTTAAGTGGTTAAGTGGGTTTACTCTTGATTCAAAGTAGCCAAATGCACATTGATCCTCCTGAGCAGGTGTTTCCCAGGTCACTAGTTGTTATGGTTTTTTATTGTACTGTCAAACCAGGCAGTACAATAAAAAACAAAATGTATAAAAACAGGGGCAAACATGAACCTGAGATACAACAACTAAGGAAAAGTGTCTGAATCATCCACACTAAAGAAGTCAGTTTGTTAATACTCACTGTGACATGACACATTTCTGAAATGAATCTATGTGTTTAAATACTGTAGCATGCATCATTTTATCAGACTGATAAAGCATGTGAACCACTGTTATCAGGTCAGAGGTTCAGTATATTCAACGTCCAAACAAAGTCGGGTGAAATCAGGACAGACGTTATCAAAGGTGTAGGTGTTCCACAATATGAAAACTGCATTTGTTTATCTATATGGTTTGACCTTTGGACACACAGTGAATAACAAACAGGGTGAATGATTCAGGTTGGCAGAGTTCTATATTATTTTGTTGCACACATAAAAAGTAGTTACTCATAAACCCCAGTGTCGTAGAGATCATAGTACGATACCTTTGGCTACAAACACGCGTAACCCTTTACTGTTCTTTGCAGAGGAAATCCATCCTTGGGAATGCTGAATAGTGGACCATGTTGTTCCTTTCCATCTGATCAAACTGCACTATACCTCTAACAAATATCTGTGTATGTATGTAAATATCTGTATCAGTAACAGTAAAGCTTCCCTGTCTAAGTAAAAGTTTAAAGAATAAAAACATGGCGTGATTGACTATTTTCAGCAATGTTAGCCTGATGGTGTAATTATTAAACATACCATGCCATTTAGCCAGTTTAACATAAAGTGGACTGAAACATTAATCCAGGAGAGGTGATGAGGTTGTCCCCTATTTCTGTCCTTTCCTGTCCTTATGAGTGGCTGAGAATGGCCCTGATCCTGTGTGTTATTTATTAACGGAGTTTACATGTCAGTGAATCCTACAGTGTTGTGCCTGAATAGAAACAAGACATTCAGAGAAGGCATATTTGTGTTTCTGACTTAAGCAAAGCAGAAATTCATGAGAGAGTTTTGTACGTTTGTGTCGGGGTGAAGTATCAGACATGCGCTTTCATTAGTCCATCCTCAGTTTTTAGGATTGTAGTTCCACCACTGTAGTCAATAATATCTGCTTGTAGCCTAGTATGAGTGCAGTCACACTCTCTTTAGCAATGCAGTAGATTTTTCTAATGAATTCTCCTTCACATCTGTCTTTGACCTCCTGTTTTCCATCGAGGTCAAGGAAAAGACCTTTGGACTATTCAACTGCATCCCTTGTCTCAATGGGAAGCCGACATCAAATGTTGTGATTGGTCCACATTTCACACATGATGGCAGCCTAATAAATGTCTTTTACATTTTTAGAACAGAAAAAAGTTTTTGTGTATTTTCATGTTAATTTTAAGACAAGTAAAAATAAAAGTTCAGAAAATACATGTTCTCCAAGTCATTTAGGATGTGGCAGTGGGTGAGCCAAGACCCGTTAGGCCAACTCACAACACTTTGCCTGGGCCCCAGGTGACAATGATGTGCACTGTACCAAGTGGAATTTTGGGATGGGAGAGGAAACAATAGGTTTTCCTTTTGTATTTTATTCCCTACCAGGCTTAATTAAAATAAGTCTAGCCTGAATTGTGCATTGTAGAGTTATTGTGCATCTTAAAGGTGGGGTCATTCTGGATACATATTAATCATATTTGCATCATTTGAAATTCAATTCTATATCTGAGTTTCACATGCTCTTGTATTGATAGCATTTATCTTATGTGTATTGACATAAAGTAATGCTAAATAAGCAGAGCTCCGAGCCTAGTTCCAGGTTTCAACAGTGTTTGAAATGTTTACTCTCACACCAGCCCTTGACACACGTTCCACTATTCAAGAAGTTCAGAAGTATCTACACACCTGTCACACCCTAAATCAAACACTACTAGACAAACTCCCTGTTCATATTTGTGGACTGAATGGCTTTAAGGTATCTTTTCACTCACAAAGATCACACCACAGAGATGCAAATTTACAATCGTTTAATGTGTCTTGAGGTGAAAGAGAGCAGGGATGATGAAGAAAGTATGTGGGAATGAAAGGAGGGATGAAAGAATGAGGGATTTTACTCATTTAGGAGTTAAGGGTCCTGCTGCGTATGTGAAAAAAGTTGCATCAAGTCATTTAAATCAGGAGAGACAAGTGAATGAAGTAAAGTTAATTGTTTATTATAACAGATGATATGTGATAATTAAATTTTTATCAGGAATTCGTTGGCGCTTCAATGCAGTCCTGCAAAGGAGGAAAACACACATTTGGTGGACCACGAGAGAAATGCCTCTGAGATGAGGTGAAACAGAGAGGAAACTGCTCCCAGGGCAGCACTTCTCATTGCACTGTCAGTGGGCCACATGAATGAGTGGAAAGTAATGGGAGACTGATGACTGATGGGAGACTGGGAAATGGATCGGCACTCTACTTTCTAGATGGGAAGAACAGGAAAATGTATGGCAGATATCTCCTCCAGGGACTGAGCTCATTTTTGATTATTGATATGTTGGCAGTAAAAAAAGCTATGTAAACTTGAACAAAGCATTATGATTAGTTCATAACTATACAACCTGAATCTACAGCAAGGGCAAATTAACAACAGGGACATCTTGACATCAAATACAACATAGGGTAATACAACAGAGAAAGCCTTGCTGACACAAAAAAGCCCATATAGTTCATTCCTTCTCATCCTCCAAGTTTTCCGACCATTGAGGACAAAGCTCCACACCAACCGTCATTTTACAGAAGACTTTACACCTACTAAGGGCTACGTGTAAGACTGAAGTTGTAACTAATGCCTGCATTGGAATTATTTCAGCTGGAGCATCCCTGGAACATTAATGCACAAACTCCGCCCTGCATTAGAAATCACATTCAAACAAGGCTTTAACTGAAGTTTCACATAGGTGGTGCACTGTTTGTGATTACCAGTGAGGAAAGTTTTTGACCGTTTTTTTCAATGTCCTTAAAAGGTCCCTTCGTTTTCAGAGCTTCATACTGTGGATCAGACTGTGCATGTGCACTGCAGAGAAACAGTACAAAACTAAATAATGAAAAACAATGATAAGACTTCTTTTTTGTTTTGTTGTTTATTCGATTACCCATTTCAAGACAAAAAACAGGAAGACATACGGTCATTTTCCTGATTTAAAGCTTAAACATCAACAAAATTGAATGCTGACTTTTTTTCAGGATTGAATGAAATAACTTAATGAACAGATGATACACACACCTCTCCGCTGTCATAACCAGATTTTTTTCACACAAATGCCGCATGTCCTGTGAGTCATGGACCAGTCTCCACATACACACAGTCAGTCCAGTCATGTTCAGATTTCAGTGTGGAACTGAAGTGAAGGATCCTTCATCTTCTTCTTGTAGTCTTCATCAAACTCTTCACTCTGGGCCACAGTGAAATGGTTCTTCCAGTCACCGACCTTCCCTGCAGAACCACAGACAATCAGTCAGGTATTTCAGCTAAAGGTGGAGACCTGATTTTGTTTCATGTCACACACTATAAATTTTTTTTGTTGTCAGGTTACCTTTTCTCATGAAAGGAGAGATTTTGAAATCCATAACTGTGGCTGTAGAATGGTTGACCATGTCGTTCATTTTCATACTATCAAACTGCACTCCACCTGTAATTTGTTTCTTCTCCTCCACTGAAGGAGACAAACCAAGAAAGGAGCAGAGTTTGTCGATTTCCCGTCCAATATCCTGGAGGCACAATGGTCATATATTGTCATTGTTTTATTACAGCTGGAGGAGACCTTTAGCAAAGTCGTTGATAGAACAAAAACTTCTGACGTACCTCAACCATGTCTTCAAAGAACATGTAATGGAGGTTAGAATAAGCCTGTTTCTTCTTCCACCAGCCGTTCACATGGTCATACCAGGATCCAAACACCACTAAAGCAACAGAACAACACATGAAAGCATCAGTAGTGTTCAGTAGAAATCTGTCTTCTCCAATAAAAACGACTCTATTATTAATGCATTTCATACTCTTTCCCTTCATGAATCTTTGGAGGTAGCTGCTCCAGTCTCCAGGCTCTGGCTGAAACTGGGCCATGTGATCAAAGTGAAAATAAGAGACCACGTTGTCTTTGGCATTGCGGGCCACGTAGACTACCTACAGAAGAAGAGAACACATAAATTATAACATTACATGAGGCGTGATGTGCCTTAGTGTTTATGTTGCAACTGGAGGTAGAAATACCTCAAATTTTACTGCTTCTTTTTGTCATCATTCAGCCTTTAAATGAAACATGAGCCTTTAATGCTGCTGAAGTTACTTGTGACTTGTCCTCTATTGCAGCATCTTGTGATCAAACATTGATTTCATGCAAATAACACATAAACTACTGACCCTGCAGTTTTGCTCCCAAAAGGACTTTGGCACAAACTGGACCGGAAGATGAGTTTTAATGAGTCGTGGAGAAGTGGGAAGGTTGTTTGCCTGGTCAACTCCTAAATGAAGAGCTAGAGATGTAGTAATCACATCCTGTCAAGTGTAACTTAAGTAGTTTTTTGACCTGCATGGCCTTTGAAGAACATGCTTTGCAAATATTGCACACCAATTCATGGTAACCAATGCATGTTATTATAGTTATTAGAGCTCACTGTATGTATGTACTCTATGTGCACTGCTTCTGCCAGTAATAGTAAAAACAGTAAAAGTAACAGTAACTGTACTCTTATTCCTATGTTATATACTTATATCATTAAAATTGCGATTCTTGCTCCTTTTTGGGGGGGAGTCAAGAAGGATTATCATAACCTGTATTTTTGTGACACATGTTCAGGAAATATTTCAAGTATGTCTGATCATCTGTTCAACCTAAATTTAAAGACGGAATGGTCATCTCCAAGAAAGGCACTCTTTCATAGATTGGGATGGATGTCTGACGCTCTGGAGATTGTTGACCGAAATGCAGGAGGTCAAGAATGTAGGAGACCCATGTGGTTCCTAAAAGAAAACCACAGAGAGAGGAAAATGAAAGGATCCAAACGCTTCACCTCTATACATGCATCTTTTATGAGCAATAGAGCATTTACACTGACTGTTTATGTGGACTGACCAGCTTTGGGGTACGTTGCAATAAGTATGTCATCTGGCCTGGCCTGAAAGTTTTGAACATTCTCCCAGTTGTCTGTGAAAATGTGGATCATTGAGACTCCATGGAAATCAAACAGTTCTCCTCGAAACGTTGAATTCATCTTTAAAAAAGAGAAACCAATCGAGACATACAAAACGCACGATCCTTGTGTGAGAGTGATCAATGTGCAGCAATATGTGTGAAAAACACTGTTCACTGTCAGTTACAGACAATGAAATGAGATTGTTAAAAAGTAACTTCTATAGGTCATCTTAAAAGTACAGAAACAATAAATCCATAGCTTTTGTATGTATTTAAAAGTACTTCAGTCCATTCTCATTGGCTCAGCATTACAAGTGAACCCCACTTGTGGATTAGAAGAGAGATTAAATTAGAGACATACCTTTGTCTGGATCAGCAGACCATCTGATTGCTGCTCATTTCCCCACGGTATTTCTTTTATCTTCTGCTGTGGTTGCTCCGAGGCATGCAAACTGCTTTCCCACCTCATCTTTTTTCGTGTAACACTGTCTCAATTAGTTTAGTGCCAGAGGCAATATGAAAGTTCCCAACCCAACACTGCCACCCAATCCTTCCACATTTCTTGCAGCTTTCATAGGCGTAAAGCCTTTATTCCCCCTATGTTCAACTCAGTGTGCTCATGTTTGCAGTGACACACAGGTGTGTGCTTTAAGGACGTGAACAGTAAGCATGTCTAGATAAGACTCAGCATCAGCAGTCCCTGAATAATCTTATAACAGGTTTTGCTACTTCCATAGCTTTATTTGTTCTATCTAAACACAGCATCATGAAAATAGTCTTTCAATGTTTTCAAAAGCTTTGGGCTTGAATATTGTGTACAGTTTAATACTGGTGCATTAATTTAGAATTGCAAACAGCCACCTGCATCATATGTTACAAAAAGTGAACCTTCTGGCCAATCAAAATTGAGAATTTTCAGTGGCCACTGTATAATTCAACTAAACTGCAGCGCCCATGTTCGTTGTTATGAAGGAAACAGGGACCCAGTGCAACAATATTCCTAATTGATTGTGTTTTAATGGTAGTTGGACAACAATGGAGGTCAATGGCACCCTGAGGTTTTCAGAATGAGAGGGAGACATGAGGCAAAGATACTGGGTGAGGTGAAAGGGACAGGTGCACACAGTGTTCTACCATCAACAGGATGTTTCACCCACTGATTTGGCCTGTTTACCAACACAGTCAGCAACAGCAAAGGAAGCTGTGACACGGAACTCATGGAGACCATTAGTGCCATATGACCACAATTTGTGTCAAAATTCATACTTCTTTGCAGATTCATGACTCATTAATGTCTTAACACAGAGGCATGATGCACATTTTTAGATTCAGATGAAGGAAATGACTTTCTCACTCCTGACTCGTCACATATGACCCCATGCAATCACTTTTTAAGGCACTGGGCATCACAAGTCAAAGTGCAGGGTCAAGTTAGAAATGATTAATATGTAATGTTCAGTTAGCGACATCTGATTCGATTTTCAAATAAAGCATACAATAAACACACGCTAATGTTGAGTAAAGGTCATATTTAGGTTAGATTTAGACACCGAGACTATTTGGAGAGGTTTAGGCAACAAAACTAATCAGTTAGGTTCAGGAAAAGACCAAGTTTTGGCTTAAAAGTAGTGTGTTAGTTCCATACATTAAGCACAAAAAAGATTATCTATCACTTCTAGTTTCACATGGGACAGACATCCCGGTCTCTTGGGTGAAAGTCCTGTGCTTGATCCATCTAACAGCCCCAACCTCCTCCATGTTAGTATTTTCTCACTCACTGTGTTTTCTGTGATTTGATTCGTTGGGCTGCCTATAGAAGTTTATCAGACTACTCTGCTCATTGAAAAATTATACTAAAGGCATGCACAGTGACTTAAAAGTGACGCCAAGGGGTCCTGACCAAGAACGGGTTGGATGGAGGAATGACAGGAATAAGCAAACGAACAGAAGACAAGAATACATACAATAATGAATGAGTTCTCATTGTTTTATTGCAAATCTTGAATATGAAATATGTATATGAATATCAGTGAAATCCATTGGATTAATTTGATTGGTCACATAAATCTCTTGATCTCATCAGTATAAATGGTGTCATACAGCTGCTCGTTCATTTTACATTACATCTCATTCTTGAGAAGAGTCGCACCTCTGCTGTCACATTAAAGGCAATCCTGTTCAGATAACAGTGCGAAACTGCAGTGTAGGATCCTTCATCTTCTTCTTGTAGTCTTCATCAAACTCTTCACTCTGGGCCACAGTGAAATGGTTCTTCCAGTCACCAACCTTCCCTGCAGAACCACAGACAATCAGTCAGGTATTTCAGCCAAAGGTGGAGATCTGATATTTTTCTTGTCACACACATTTAGTTATGAAACAATCACATTACCTTTTCTCATGAAAGGAGAAATTTTGAAATCCATAACTGGGGCTGTGGAATAGTTGGTCATGTCGTTCTTTTTCATATTATCAAACTGCACTCCACCTGTAATTTGTTTCTTCTCCTCCGCTGAAGGAGACAAACCAAGAAAGGAGCAGAGTTTGTCGATTTCCCGTCCAGTATCCTGGAAGCACAATGGTCAAATATCGTCATTGTCTTATTACAGCTGGAGGAGACCTTTAGCAAAGTCGTCAAAAGAACTCACAAAAACTTCTGACGTACCTCAACCATGTCTTCAAAGAACATGTAATGGATTTTTGAGTAAGTCTGTTTCTTCTTCCACCAGCCGTTCACATGGTCATACCAGGGTCCAAACACCACTGAAGCAACAGAACAACACATGAAAACATCAGTAGTGTTCAGTAGAAATCTGTGCAATTCTGTTCCAATAAAAACAATATTATTAATGTATTTCGTACTCTTTCCCTTCATGAATCTTTGGAGGTAGCTGCTCCAGTCTCCAGGGTCTGGCTCCACCATGTTCATGCAATCAAAGTGAAAATAAGAGACTGCGTTGTCTTTGGCATTGCGGGCCACGTAGACTACCTACAGAAGAAGAAAACACTTAAATTACCTGAGAATCACATCACAGGAGACATGATATTCTTCCACACATCTGAGTGTTTATGTTGTCATCATTCAGCATTTAAATGAAACATAAGTCTTTAATGCTGCTGAAGTTATTTTATCCTCTATTTCAGCATCTTGTGATCATACATTGATTTCTTATATGTAACACACAAACTACTGACCCTGCAGTTTTGCTCCCAAAAGGACTTTGGCACAAACTGGACCGGAAAATGAGTTTTAATGAGCCGTGGAGAAGTGGGAAGGTTGTTCACCTGGTCAACTCCTATATGAAGAGATAGAGATGGAGTAATCAATTACAATTTGTCATTTGGCAGATGCTTTTATCCAAAGTAACATACATGTGAGATTTTCATACACCACAAGCAAGGTTCTGGACAGGAGAGAACAACAAGAGTAAATGCCCTAATGCAAATTTCTGGCCCAATTGGACATAGGTACTACGAGGCAGTGCTATGAAGTAATGCATAGAGTGTATAGAGTGAATAGAGAGTTCTTTGTTGTTGTTGTTGTTTTTCAAGAAAGAAGGTATCGGCATGACCGAGCAACAGAGGCCACATGCTCTTTAAGTTAGTTGGTCATTAATCATGACATCCAAGTTACTCGCAGATTTTGCGGGAGTGAGCAGAGCTGAGTCAAGCTGGATTCTGATCTGTTGTTGTATAGAGGAACTGGCCAGGATGACAAGGAGCTCAGTCTTTGACAGGTTAAGCTAAAGGTGGTGCTCCTTCAACCATGGCGAGATATCGGTGAGGCATGCCGATATCCGTGCTGGGACCATGGGGTCGTCTGGCGGGAACGAAAGGAGGAGCTTGGTATCGTCAGCATATGAATGGTATGAGAAGCCATGCGAGCAGATAACTGCACCAAGAGCGGTGGTGTACATTGAAAAGAGAAGAGGTCCAAGCACTGAATCTTGATGTACAACCGTGGACAAGCAGTGGGATTTAGACACTTCTCCCCTCCAAGATACTGCAGAGGATCTCCCTGAGAGGTAGGACTCAAACCAGCGGAGAGCAGATCCTGAGAAGCCAAGCTCAGCGAGTGTGGGGAGGAGGATTTGGTGGTATACCGTGTCAAAGGCAGCCGATCAAGCAATAGTAGAACAGAGGACTGGCCAGAAGCTGACCAATAAACACATCCTGTCAAGTTAGTAGATATTTTTGGTTGTTACAGTGTGGTAACTACAGTGCCTTCTTAGAAACGGGATACTAATAAAAAGCATATGAACCTTTCAGATAGGACTGGATGAAAGAAAAGTTTATTGAAATTAAAGCAAAAGGTGAAAAATCACCACACTGTATACTGCAGGGTAGACCCGCATCTCCCAACACACACACACACACACACACACACACACACACACACACACACACACACCAAACTGCACTGCTGATGTATGAAAGACATGGGATATCTGAATTTCTGGCTTAAGGTATAAGTGAGCAGATGAGAGTTGAAAAGAGTATGATTAGTGATGGATGAAGAAACAGTGTAAGCTTGGAGATGGGAGCTAAACTGCACAGCTGCCTTAATGTTGCATGAAGACGTAGCAGACGTAGCTGGAAATTTGGGAAAGGGTCTAATTAGCATGAATGGGACTGAAAAGTTGAGTCAATCCCATAATGTCCAAAAAATGTGGAATATTTTTAGGGTTGGGTAGAGTTTCTGTCTGAAAGTATAAATGAGCAGATAGACTTGAAAAATTAGGGCTGTACACAATTTTTCTTTAAGTCAAATGGGATTACCAATATTTTTTATTTTATTTTTGATGCACAGCAAGTAATTTTAGACAGACTTCAATCAACAGATACCTTCACTGATTTTTATGATATATCACACTGTCTAAAAGAAAAAGTTGAACAATTTAGAAAATATACGAATATGCTTTCTCACCAAGACTTAGATTAGACAGTCAATGCCACTCTCATGTCTGTAGAGTAAATAAGAAGCTACAGTCAGCAGTCAGTTAGTTCAGTATAACATGAATACCAGAAAGAGGGGGAAATGCTAGCCTGGCCGTGTGATGACATGCATGGGTTCTAGTTAACTGCATCTCCTGTTTTATTTTGTAGTAACTTTCCTTTTGCATTTCCATATGTTTTACTTTCTGTCATTGTGCAGTTTCCCACCAGTTTTATCATCACCCGTTCTCAATTATCCAATCAGTCCTCTCAGTACTTATGTCAGTTTGATTGACAGTTGCTTAAATCGCTTCACCAATGACATCTGAACTCGTGCATGATCATGAAATAAGACCTGCAGGGATTAGTCAGGGTCATACGTGCAGTTTTGCCAGTCATCCGACCAACACAACAAGAGTTCATGTCACTGTGATCATTAAATCTGACATGGTGAACATTGTTAAAAGCAAAAAAATCGTGGAGTCTGATTGAGGCATACAAAACTTTCCTGAACATTCAGTTAACCTTCCCAGAGTTTTCTGAGAATGTAGCCTCATGTAAATTCTATGTTGAAAAAAACTCTCCTTTCAACATCTAGAGAATTTTAAGTGGAAACGTTCAAGTAACCTTCTTGGAACATTAAACTAACCTTCCCAGAACATTCTGGAAACATAACAATAATGTTATATCTATGTCACAAAAAACATTTTAACATCCAGAGAATGTTGTGTAGGTGTCAGTCAATTCTTTTTCTGCTGCCACTCTGTTTCATCTGCTCACCTGCTCAGCCTGCAACCTTCACCAGCCTTCCACGCCTACTTGTTCAATCATTGAACGCACACCTGGAATTCATCACCTGTTCAGTGCAATACTTAAATCCCTCTTCCACTACCATACCTGGCCAGATTGTTCCTAGCCCTTACGCAAGACTCTCCAGCAATCACTTTTGGACAGATTCCCAGTTTTCGATCCAGCCTGCCTTTGAACTCGTCTGCTCTCCTACACCCCGGTAAAGACCTCTGTTCTGTGACCCTGACAACGATTATCGCCTTGCTCCTGCTAGACCATAGTATCTGTGAGACTCACATGCTTCTCCATTCAGTCAGCGCTGCATTTGGATCCTGGTACCTCCGTTACAGTAGGACACTTGAGAAAACATTCCCACAACCAAAAATAATGTTCCCAGACTTCTTTAGGAATCAAATTTTGCAAGCTGGGTAATACACTGACAATACTCTCAGTCTCCATTGTGGGTTTTGATGTGCAAATACTGCAAATACTGCACACAAATTCGTGTGGTACCTATAAAATGTTTTTTTTAAATTTCAATTGCTTATAGTTAGCCTGTTTGTGAAATATAGTGAGTATGTTTGCTCATCTGTTCAACCTGAATGCACAGACGGGATGACAATCTCCAAGAAAGGCACTCTGTCATAGATTGGGATGGATGTCTGGCGCTCCGGGGATGTTTGACCGAAATGCAGGAGGTCAAGGATGTAGGAGACCCATGTGGTTCCTAAAAGAGAGAGAGGAAAATAAAATGACCCGAAACCCTTCACCTCTGTACGCGCACCTTTTATGAGCAATAAAGCATTTACACTGACTTCTTATGTGGACTGACCAGCTTTGGGGTATGTTGCAATAAGTATGTCATCTGGCCTGGCCTGAAAGTTTTGAACGTTCTCCCAGTTGTCTGTGAAATAGTGGGTCATTGAGACTCCATGGAAGTCAAACAGTTCTGGTCGAGACGAATTCATCTTTAAACAAAGAGACACCAATCGAGACATACAAAACACATGATCATTGTGTGAGAGCAATCGAACTGCAGCAGTTTGTGCGGAAAAGAATGCTGAATGCAAAGTCAGACTGTTTTAAGAAGTAATTTCTGCAGGTTGTCTTAAAAGTACAGAAACAACAAATTCACAGCTTTTGTATGTATTTGAAAGTACTTCCGTTGTCATTTGCTTTTCATCCATTCTCACTAGCTCAGCATTACGAGTGAAGCAAACTTCAAAGTAAAGCACACTGTGGCTTCAACAAGAGATGAATTGATTCAGAGACATACCTTGTCTGGATCAAAAGACATTCTGATTGCCACTGATTTCTTCCGCAATACTTCTTTTGTCCTCTGTCGTAAATTTTCCTGAGCAAGCAAACTGCTTTCCTGCCACTGCCTTCTTGTTGCGTAACCCTAACTGCTTTGGCACAGCCCCAGGTTATGAAAGTCCACCCACTTCCCACTCTCCCCTCTTGTGCTACACAGACAATGCTTGTTAGAAGGATCAATGCATTGCTGGTTTGGGTCTTTTCATGGGATTTGCTGCCAATAAGGAAAATATAGATGATTTAACTAACAGAAACAGGCAAAGAGGAGCAGTTAAAGCATAATAAACTAACAATAAATTTAATTGCAGAACACAAAACTGAGCTCACCAAATTGGAACTGTGCATTGTATCCTGCATTTCTGACTGAAGCCCCCCATATATACATGATCAGCCTCCACTCAGTGGTGGTGAGAGGGGTCATATCAAGTCCAAAAGTGACATTACATACCCATCATACTTTTTACCTATTTTCTGATCGTTTTGTTATTATTGTAAATATAAAATAGGAATGAAAACATATGGATTAATCTGACTGATCACTCTAATTTCTTGGTCTCATTTGAAAGACATCAGACAGATATTTGTGTAATTCTAAAAGTAAGACATGATACTCAAAACCAACATTTATTTCTTTATTTAATGATTTTTGGTGAATGAAATCATTGGTAAATTTTTCAATTGTCACTGTCATATGTAGTTCACAGCTTTGATTTGGATAAAAATCACAAGACGCACTTCCAGTCAGTCATGGACCAGTCTCCACATACACACAACCTGTCCAGTCCTGTTCAGATTTCAGTGCGAAACTGAAGTGAAGGATCCTTCATCTTCTTCTTGTAGTCTTCATCAAACTCTTCATTCTGGGCCACAGTGAAATGGTTCTTCCAGTCACCGACCTTCCCTGCAGAACCACAGACAATCAGTCAGGCATTTTAGTTAAAGGTGGAGATCTGATATTTTTCTTGTCACACACATTTAGTTATGAATCAATCACATTACCTTTTCTCATGAAAGGAGATATTTTGAAATCCATAACTGGAAACGTTGAATAGTTGGCCATGTCGTTCTTTTTCATATTATCAAACTGCACTCCACCTGTAATTTGTTTCTTCTCCTCCACTGAAGGAGACAAACCGAGAAAGGAGCAGAGTTTGTCGATTTCCCGTCCAGTATCCTGGAAGAGCAATGGTCATATATCGTCATTGTTTTATTACAGCTGGAGGAGACCTTTAGCAAAGTCGTCAAAAGAACTCACAAAAACTTCTGACGTACCTCAACCATGTCTTCAAAGAACATGTAATGGAGGTTAGAATAAGTCTGTTTCTTCTTCCACCAGCCGTTCACATGGTCATACCAGGATCCAAACAGCACTAAAGGAACAGAACAACACATGAAAACATCAGTAGTGTTCAGTAGAAATCTGTGCAATTCTGTTCCAATAAAAGCAATATTATTAATGCATTTCGTACTCTTTCCCTTCATGAATCTTTGGAGGTAGCTGCTCCAGTCTCCAGGCTCTGGCTGGGTCAGGGTCATGCGATCAAAGTGAAAAAAAGAGACCATGTTGTCTTTGGCATTGCGGGCCACGTAGACCATCTACAGAGGAAGAAAGTACTTAAATTACCTGAGAATCACATCACAGGAGACATGATATTCTTCCACACATCTGAGTGTTTATGTTGCAACTGGAGTTAGAAATACCTCAAATTCTACTGCTTCTCTTTGTCATCATTCAGCATTTAAATGAAACATGAGCCTTTAATGCTGCTGAAGTTACTTGTGACTTGTCCTCTATTTCAGCATCTCGTGACCATACATTGATTTCATACAAATAACACACAAACTACTGACCCTGCAGTTTTGCTCCCAAAAGGACTTTGGCACAAACTGGATAGGAAGATGAGTTTTAATGAGCCGTGGAGAAGTAGTAAGGTTGTTTGCCTGGTCAACTCCTATATGAAGAGAGAGAGATGTAGTAATCACATCCTGTCAAGTGCTTCATCTTCGTATTTGGCTTTTTGTTGATTTTAAAGCTGCAGTAGGTAACTTGTATAAAAATAATGTTTTGTCATATTTGCTAAAACTGTCCCTATGCTCAGACAACAGTACATGAAACACGTAATCTGTGAAAAAAAAAAAAATGGCTCCATTGGTCCCACCTACTGCTCCCACGGTGATTTGCAAGAATCAACCGTGCCCGATACAAAACAACAAATCAGAGCCAGAGGAGCATCTGAGGGAGTGTCTGACATCTGTCAATCACTGCTCACACACGCTGCGAACCGCCCCCTCCCTCCGCTCATGCTGCTCTGTGAGCAGCGTCAGGAGGCTAGTGAAAGCTATGGAGCAACAGCTACCCGCGAAGGAGAAACTGCCCAGAAAGCCGCTGCTAACAACAGCATATACGGCTAAGACAACAAATAACCATAAAGCTAATATGGTGATTGGTACAGTCACACTCTGCAGTGCGTACAGTATGTTAGCAACTGTGATGTAGCGGCTGGGCAGAGTTAGCTTGTTTCTGATGCTAAGGCTAACGTTACTGGTTGTCACAGCAGCGGCGCAGATGCCGCAGGGAGGAGGGGCTTGGAAGCAGGGCATGAGTGCAGCAGAGAGGGAGGGGGACTGACGTGGAACTTGTGTTGGTTCAGGCTAAGTCTGCTCTCTTCTCCATCTTACCTACTGCAGCTTTAACTGTTTTTTTTTTAATTGTTTTTTTGTTTTGTGTGGACCCCAGGTAGACTAGCAACAACTTTGCGGAAGCTAACAGGGATGTGAATAAAGAATAAAGACGAAATGTTTGTGAAATATGATGAGTATGTTTCATTGTCTGTTCAACCTGATCCAACAGACGGGAATATCAACTCCAAGAAAGGCACTCTGTCATATATTGGGGTAGATGTCTGACGCTCTGAGGATGTTTGACCAAAGTACAGCAAGTCAAGGATGTAGGAGATCCATGTGGTTCCTAAAAGAAAAACACAGAAGAAGGAAAGTAAAAGGATTGCAACCCCTCACCTCCGTGCACACACACGCACACATCTTTTATGTGCGATAATACATTTACACTGACTGTTTATGTGGACTGACCAGCTTTGGGGTACGTTGCAATAAGTATGTCATCTGGCCTGGCCTGAAAGTTCTGAACGTTCTCCCAGTTGTCTGTGAAAAAGTTGGTCATTGAGACTCCATGGAAGTCAAACAGTTCTGCTCGGCGTAATTCCGGCTTCTAAAAAAACAAAAGAATTGAAACATACAGAACCCATGTTCATCATGTGAGAATAATCAAACAGCAGCAATTTGATTGTACGTAGAAATATTCCATTTCTGCCAGTCGATCACCCTAAATGCTACACACTGCATGTTTAATGAGGGATTACTTTAGACGCATATCTTGTCCTGATCAACAGACATTGTGATTGCTGCTCGTTTCTCTCTGTATATTTGATACTTCTCTTCTCCTGCTGGAATTTTTCCCAAACATGCAGACTTCTTTCCTGCCCCTCGCCTCTTCTTGCATAACACCATCTCTCTTGTTATTTTAGACTCAGTCCCAGATCAGATATCAAAGTCCAACTCCTCCCTGTCCTTTCAGATTTTGTGAGCTTTTGCCCTTCATTTACTATGGTAATGTTTAAAGAGACATGCTGGTGTGTGTTTCAAGAAATTAACTGAGCATGAACATTCCAATATAATCCCTGAAAGTGGGTTTTACTAGTTCCAACCTTTGATTTGTTATATTTAACTTTTAAGAATGAAAACAGTCTTTGAATGATTTCAGATGATTTGGACTTGAACATTTCACGTGTACGCTGACACTGAGTCGGCCACTCTGGAATTGTCTACACAGTGAACGGGTTCAAGTTGAAACATGTGTCACTGGTTCCCCTTTACAGTGCTCTTGAGGATATACTACACAGGAAGAACATCAAGCTTGTTTGTTGCAGCATTCTTCTTAGATCTACAGCTGTGTTCAGCCAACTTAAAGAGCAGTACTCTTGTAGTGTCCTGAATTCCTCTTTCCCTCCGTATGTGTAGATAAAAAGTCTTGGCCCATTTTCAAAAACCCTCACTGGGCACTGACCCAAGGGCATTTTGGAGCTGGAGCTTGGAGTGGATACGTTATAACCTTTGAGTGATACCTTCACATTATTTTGAGAAAGATTTATCATGTTGCATGACACATTTTAAAGCACAGATAATGTCTGGCAGATTGTCAGATTGTTTCAAAAAGTTTCAAGTCATCTTAAAGGAGGGAAAAGCAACAACAAATTCAGATCCTTTACTTGCTTTGTAAAACACCTCTGTCCATTCTGATTAGCTAAACATGACATATTGATTGAGTAATGAAACCCATTTGAAAGTAAAGCACACTGCAGGTTTAAATGGAGATAAATTTAGAGACATACCTTGTCCGGATCAACAGACATTCTGAGTGCTGCTGGTTTCTTCACTGTACTTCTCTCGTCTCCTCGTAACAACTGGAGAAATAACTAACAGGATCCAAGAAAGAGAAGACAAAGGCTGAGGTCCAGGAAAACTAAGAACAGATCAAATACACTAGGAAAAAGGCTGGAACAATTGGCACAGGGTAGAAAGGCAAACTGGCACTGAGATAGGGCACCGCACACACTAAATGCAGTGGGGAGGGAAGGCCAGTGTGACACAGGTGAAACTAATTGGGCGGAATACACAATAGCTGTGTTCGGAACCGCCTTCTGCATCCTACTGACAAACACAATATGCATGTACTACACACTTCATATTCTAACAGCAACAGGAAGTTTCACTGACCAATTTGATCTGCTTACCAGCACAGTCAGCGGTCAGGGGGAATGTTGACATAGTAAATCACATACTTCAGTATCCACTTCTAAAATGAACTGGACCTCACAGTCAGGTTGAATGTGTTAGGATTCATTAACCTGTCTTGTTGTTCTTTTCCCTTTTTCCTCATGTTATTTGGCTGCCTGCCTGTTCCCCTGTCTGTCTAAACTGGGTGTGTCCCTGCACTCAGCCAGCTCCGCCTAGTCAGCCGTGCACATGGCACGCATTAGTCTGATTATGACAGAATGTTTACACACTCGTTCTACGGTGCCCCTTTGTAGAAAGCGATAGCTAGTCAGGGCGTTCTTCTCAGCAGCACAAACAATTACTTCGGGTGCTATGTGATTCCAGCCAGCACATGGCGTCCAAAGTGTCCGTGCTCACACGTTACATGTCACACCTGACTGGAACGCTTCATCACCACCTCCAGCCTCAGGCCGCGTCCATCAATTCTCAGTTTGTAAAAGAGGCTCACATAAGCGATTCTGAACCGTTCAACGGAACTCACGACAAATGTAGGGGGTTCCTTTTGCAGTACAGTATCATCTTTAAAACAGAGACCCTGCTCTTATTTGTTGGACCAAGCTGAGGTGCATTTTGCTCTAGGCTTACTACGAAGCAAGCCGTTGACGTGGGCTGAGGCACTGATTTCCAACCTTAACTTAAGCACACTAACATTTTTGGAATTCAAGAAGAGGCTCAAACTGGTGTTCAATCATCCCAGTCACTCCGGTAATGCCTCCAGCAGACTCCTGAGTCTGAAGCAGGGAAAGTCAACCTGAATGCCAGAAACCATGGTCCCATATAGCAGTGGATTTCGTTGCTGGCTTACCACCCTCCAGAGGTAAAACTGTCATACTTGTCATAGTAGACCGTTTTTTTTTGTTTATTTTTTTGGAGGAAGCAACTTTCATTCCCTTGCTTAAACTTCCGTCTGCTCTTGAAACCTCTGAACCACCAACCCAACATGTCATTAGGCTCCATGGCATCCCTTCTGACATTGTCTCTGACCACAGCACACCCGGTGTGCATCAGCCTGATTATGGCCGAGTATTTAAAGAAAACTCTCGGCTCTACCTGTTGCCAGATTGTCCTGATTCCCTCGTGGTTTCCTAGCTTTGAATTGCTTTGAATTGCTTTGAATTGCTTTGAATCCCAGCCGAATCCCATCCACAGCCTAACAGAGGGAGAGGCCTGGGAAGAGGGGAAGCGACTCTGGAATTCCAGGAATGCTTATTTTGCCTCAGGGATCCAGTGCAATGGAGTTGAGGTGGAGGCGAGAGGTGAGAGGTGATGCCAGTCAAATGTATTTGTAGATGAAACGCTGGTAGAAATTGGCATCTCTGACATCTCTGATGCGGACGAGATGGCCGGCATACCAGAGGTCTACATTGATGAAGACCGTGGAACCATGGAGGGCTACAGAAGCTGAAATGATAGTGGGTGGTAAGGGGTATTTAATTTTCAAAGTAATATTAAGTCCACGAAAGTGGCCACAGGCGGCCCACAAGACGATTTGATCTGCTCTGCAAAGCAATTCAAAATGTTACTTTCTATATGAAAAAAGCTTGTTCTGCAAGGCAATTGATAAATACAAAACAGCAAGCTTTTTTCATATAGAAGGTTACATAAAATTATAGACTAAACATTCCTCCAAGTGGTCCCTGAATGCACCACAGACATAGCGGTTGATATCACATCATGCTGCCTGTCAACAAGACAAAAGCACATGTGAATGTGTCTCATTTTCCAAGAGAAATGGACAAACAATTCTTTCTTTGTTGAAATACTTGAATAGGCTTGATTATAGTGATGAGATGCAGCTGATGGCTCTGCCCTGACTCTGGTGCACCTGCAGGAAATCACCAACATACACACACACATGCAGATACATACAACTGCAACTGCAGTAGTATCATGTAATTCCTGGTTTTGGACTTTTCATGGGATTTGTTGACAGCAAATTTAACTAAAGATCATGAAATAGAAAACTGAGCACACCAACTTGGGACTGTGCATCATAACATGCATTTCCGACCAAAGGCCCCCCATATATCCATGATCAGCCTCCACTCGGTGGTGGAGAGAGGGGTCACATCGGGTATAAAAATACCATTATGTACCATACATACTTTTTACCTATTTTCTGATCAATTTGTTTTTAAATGTCTCAAACAAGATAGGAATACAAAGAATATGAGTGATTTTTGTTTTATTGTAAATATAATTATGGATAGCTTTTGGAAAACCTTTGGATTCATTTTGTTGATCACATCGATCTCTTGGTCTCATTTAATAGTATCAGTATAAATGGTGTACAGCTGCTCTTTCATTACACATTAACGAACAAATATTTGAGTAATAGAGTGGACATAATACTCTAAACCAACATGTAATGAAGGATTTTAGGTTAATGAAATGCTCCTTGTCAAATATTTTCTTCACATACATTCTCTTGTTGTGGCAGACATGTTCACTTTCAGACATGACTCGTCATTTGATTTGTATTGTGCTTCATGATATGTAGTTCACAGCCTTGATTCAGATAAAAACCACAAGAAGACACACTCCACACCTCTGCTGTCACATTAGAGGTAAATATAATGGACCAGTCTCCACATATACACAGTCAGTCCAGTCCTGTTCAGATTACAGTGCGAAACTGAAGTGAAGGATCCTTCATCTTCTTCTTGTAGTCTTCATCAAACTCTTCATTCTGGGCCACAGTGAAATGGTTCTTCCAGTCACCGACCTTCCCTGCAGAACCACAGACAATCAGTCAGGTATTTCAGCCAAAGGTGGAGATCTGATATTTTTCTTGTCACACACATTTAGTTATGAATCAATCACATTACCTTTTCTCATGAAAGGAGATATTTTGAAATCCATAACTGGGATAGTAGAATGGTTGACCATGTCGTTCTTTTTCATATTATCAAACTGCACTCCATCTGTAATTTGTTTCTTCTCCTCCACTGAAGGAGACAAACTGACAAAGGAGCAGAGTTTGTCTATTTCCCGTCCAATATCCTGGAAGCACAGTGGTCATATATCGTCATTGTTTTATTACAGCTGGAGGAGACCTTTAGCAAAGTCATCGAAAGAACAAAAACTTCTGACGTACCTCAACCATGTCTTCATAGAACATGTAATGGAGGTTAGAATAAGCCTGTTTCTTCTTCCACCAGCCGTTCACATGGTCATACCAGGATCCAAACAACACTAAAGGAACAGAACAATACATGAAACCATATCAGTAGTGTTCAGTAGACATCTGTGCATGTCTGTTCCAATAAAAACAATATTATTAATGCATTTCATACTCTTTCCCTTCATGAATCTTTGGAGGTAGCTGCTCCAGTCTCCAGGCTCTGGCTGAACCAGGGTCATGCGATCAAAGTGAAAAAAAGAGACCACGTTGTCTTTGGCATTGCGGGCCACATAGACTACCTACAGAGGAAGAAAACACTTAAATTATAACATTACATGAGACATGATGTACCTTATTGTTTATGTTGTTACAGGAGGTAGAAATACCTCAAATTCTGATTCAGCCTTCTTGTGATCATACATTGATTTCATACAAATAACACACAAACTACTGACCCTGCAGTTTTGCTCCCAAAAGGACTTTGGCACAAGCTGGACCGGAAGGTGAGTTTTAATGAGTCGTGGAGAAGTAGCAAGGTTGTTTGCCAGGTCAACTCCTATATGAAGAGATAGAGATGGAGTAATCACATCCTGTCAAGTGCTTAAGGAGTTTTTTGACTCTTACAGTGTTTGTGAAATATCTTATGTTTGATCATCTGTTGAACCTATTGACACAGACGGCAACATCATCTCCAACATAGGCACTCTGTCATATATTGAGATGGATGTCTGACGCTCTGGGGATATCTGGCCAAAATGCAGCAGGTCAAGGATGTAGGAGACCCATGTGGTTCCTAAAAGAGAGAGGAAAATAAAATGATCCCAGCCCCTCTCCTCTATGCACACATTATGAGCGATACAGCATTTACACTGAATGTTTATGTGGACTGACCAGCTTTGGGGTATGTTGCAATAAGTATGTCATCTGGCCTGGCCTGAAAGTTTTGAACGTTCTCCCAGTTGTCTGTGAAAAAGTGGGTCATTGAGACTCCATGGAAATCAAACAGTTCTTGTCGAGGGGGAATATCCGTCTTTTCAAAAACAAAGTCAAAATATACAAAACGTGATCATTTTGTGAGAGTGATCAAACTGCAGCAATGTGATTGTGTGGGAATGCAAACAGCACTGTACCTTGTCTGGATCAACTGACATTCTGATGGCTGCTGGTTTCTCGCTGTGTTTCTGCTCTCTCGTCCTACTGTAATGTTTGTCCAGGCACGCAGACAATAGTAATATCTCTCTCCTCTCATTACATAACACTGTCTCTCTGCTTATTATAGGCACAGTTACAGATGTGATAGTTGAAAGTCCAGCCCCTCCCTGTCCATACAAAAATCCTGGATTTTTACCCTTTATTCACCATGGTCATGTTTAGAGTAAAATGTTTTTCAAGAATTTCAACAGAAAGATATCTAGACAAGACTCACGATACACAATCTCATACAATCCTTAAAAAGATTTTATTTAATTTTAAACCAATGAAAAGTGAAAATAGTCTTTAAACAGTGTAAAAAGCTTTGGACTTGGACATACTGGAAGCACATTCAAACAGTGTCAGCCACTTGTGAACTGACTACACAGTGAAAGGCTTCAACTCAAAACATATGGCATTCTTTCTCTTTAAGGTTCATTTGAGGTTGTGTGGGAAGAAAAACATTTTTTTTGCAGCGTTCTTCTTAGATCTACAGCTGTGTTCTGCCAAATTAAAGAGCAGTATTTCTGCAGTGTCCTAAATTCCCCTTTCCCCCATATATATAGATAAAGAGTCTTGGCACATTTTCAAAAACCCTCACCGGGCACTGACATATTCATATCCTTTACTTGCTTTGTAAAACACCTCTGTCCATTCTCATGAGCTAAACATGACATGTTTATTAAGTAATGAAACCCATTTGAAAGTAAAGCACACTGCAGGTTTAAATGGAGATAAATTTAGAGACATATCTTGTCCAGATCAACAGACATTCTGATTGCTGCTCGTTTCTCTCTGTATATTTGATACTTCTCTTCTCCTGCTGGAATTTTTCCCAAACATGCAGACTTCTTTCCTGCCCCTCGCCTCTTCTTGCATAACACCATCTCTCTTGTTATTTTCGGCTCAGGCCCAGATCAGATATTAAAGTCCAACTCCTCCCTGTCCTTTCAGATTTTGTGAGCTTTTGCCCTTCATTTACTATGGTAATGTTTAGAGAGACATGCTGGTGTGTATTTCAAGAAATTAACTGAGCATGAACATTCCAATATAATCCCTGAAAGTGGGTTTTACTAGTTCCAGCCTTTGACTTATTATATTTAACTTTTAAAAATGAAAACAGTCTTTAAGTGATTTCAGATGATTTGGACTTGAACATTTCACTGAGTCGGCCACTCTGGAATTGTCTACACAGTGAACGGGTTCAAGTTGAAACATGTGTCACTGGTTCCCCTTTACAGTGCTCTTGAGGATATACTACACAGTGTTACAACCCAGCTCACTAGGGGGTAGGGAAGTAACAAAAAGAATCAACCGATGGAAGGGGTTGAAAAGTAATTATTTATTTAAATCAAAGTGCTCCAAACTGTTTTAATACAAAAAGGCCAAGACAACGAAAAGAGCAGTTTGGGTGCTTTTCAAATTAACGAAATAATCAAAACCAAAAGAGAAGTCTCCAAAACTGAGAGCTTGAGTAAAGCTAACTAAAGGCGAACTCTTCAAAAGGAAGAGCTTAATTAATGCTTAACCAAAAGAGAACTCTTCAAAAGGAAGAGCTTGCCTAAACCACACTCAAAACAAAATGGAAATAAAACCCTCCTAAATGAGGCCTACAGTTTCTGAAGAAAAAGAACAAGAACCAAAATACAAAATGAAATAGCACCCCTAATCCTGGTGTAACTAACAAAGATATGCCTATGTGAAAGTGTGAATCAGTCCCCGTCTAACCCTAGCTCAGTTCGAGTCTGGCAGCCAAACAATACCAAAAATCAACTCTGACAACTCTGTCACAACAAATGAGGGGTCTCTCCTGTGCCGAGGACTGGTCTCAAAAGATTCCAGCCACAGACTGCCAGGCTGGGATGACTCTTGTAGCCGGCAGGTAATGGCAGCTTGCAGGCGATTGGGCAGCGGTTGGTGAGGAGGAGGAGTCCAGTTCCCACACCCCTTTACCTGCAACCAGTCACACACATACAACACACAAGCACACATACAAACACACACCAAGAACGGTGGCAGCCGTAACAACAGGAAGAACATCAAGCTTGTTTGTTGCAGCATTCTTCTTAGATCTACAGCTGTGTTCAGCCAACTTAAAGAGCAGTACTCCTGTAGTGTCCTGAATTCCACTTTCCCTCCATATCCTCCTGAGAACCAAGGGGGAAAAAAGTATCTTTCAATTTATTTATTTATTTTGTGATTTCCTGCCTGTTTGGAGCTAAAACAACAACTCACGATTTAGAATTTTGTCCATTGTAATGGACTAACAGAACGATTTTACCATAACACAACAAACTCATAATAGGCTGACAAGAAAACAAAAATGTCAATCCATTTTTCAAATGAAACTGAACATCTTTTGTTGAACTGCTAAACAAAATTGACATTATTAAACATTCATAACATTGCTATTATTTTTCCTAACAAAATGTTCTCCAATTTAGGATGCCTGAAATGTTCATAAACAAGACAATACATGATTACCATAGTTTAAAAAAACAATATCTTAACAATATTTGGCTTATCTTTTCTGTTTTCCTGGCATTTGCATTTTGCTGCAGTCTGCATTTTTTCTCAGCATGAAAACAAAGTTCCCCTCATCCCACCCAAACACATGAGATATCATTGGAAAGGCCAGGATGTCCTCTACTGAGCACACCAGGACTTAGTAGGGTAGCTCAAATGAGTCAAAAGATATAGACCAAAACCAAATGTCCACTACACATGACACAAATGAATAGGCTGGGTCTCAGAAGGATATGTGTAAAGCAAGAGTCTTGGCCCACTTTCAAAAACCCCCACTGGGCACTGACCTAAGGGCATTGTGGAGCTGTGGATACGTCACAACCTTGGAGTGACACCTGCACATTATTTTAAGAAAGATTTATTGTGCTGCATTACACATTTTAAAGCACAGATATTGTCTGGCAGATTGTCAGATTGTTTCAAAAAGTTTCAAGTCATCTTAAAGGAGGGAAAAGCAACAACAAATTCAGATCCTTTACTTGCTTTGTAAAATACCTCTGTCCATTCTGATTAACTAAAATGTCATATTTATTAAGTAATGAAACCCATATGAAAGTAAAGCACACTGCAGGTTTAAATGGAGATAAATTTAGAGACATACCTTGTCCGGATCAACAGACATTCTGCTTGTGTTATGATCCTGTTACCTGTCTTGTCCTGGTGTTTTCCCTTTCCCTTTTCCCTCGTGTTATCTGGCCGTCTGTCTGTTCCATCGTCTGTCTTAGCTGTGAGTGTCCCTGCACTCAGCTGACTCCACCTATTCAGCAGGACACCTGGCACGCATCAGCCTGATTAGAGCAGAGTATAAAAGGAAGGCTCTCTGTGACACCTGTTGTTTCTTTGTGCTTCCGAGATCATTTCCAGTGTGAGTAGAGCGTTCCTCCGTCATTCCTCCTCTAGTGCTTTTGTTTGTTAATGTTGGACTTCTTTTGCTTGGACTGCCACTGAACGTGTGCGTTTTGTTTCAGTGCCTTCCTGCCTCGTCTGCGTTTGTGCGTTGCCTCAACCCATGCTTCAGAGCTCCCTTAGTTTATTTCATTTCCACTCTGTTTGGGTGAGATATGTTTAATTTTTTCTCCACTCCTTTTGAGTGCGCTTTTTGTTTCTCATTTCTTGTGAAAATAAATCGCTTGAATTTGAGTCTCGTCTCTGGTCTGCATCTTTGAGCCCTAAAGAAAATACCTTGAAGGCTAAGCCTAACAGCGTGCTGCTGTAATTTTCTCGTCTCCTTGTAACAACTGGAGAAATAACTAACAGGACTCAGTTGCACAACTCAGATGAATTGTTGATCAAAAAACCTTCATGACTTGCAAAAGTTTGGTACACAGGGAGTCAGTCAGCAGATCAGGCTGACAAAGAAGACAAAAGTCCATGAAAACTAAGCACAGATCAAATGCACCTGGAAAACTAGACATTAGGAAAAAGGCTGGAATAATTGGCAAAGGGTAGAAAGACAAACTGCCACTGAGATAGGACACCGCATGTCATGATTCGGCTCCGGTGTCTCTGTTCTCCCAGGGCTAACAGTGTTTTTCTTTCCTCCCTCTCTGTCAGCAGGCGGAGCTCGAGAGAGAGAGACGGGTCTGATCTCCCCAGGTGCGAGTTCATTAGACACACCTGCGCCTCATCGGCTAATCAACCGGCTTCTTAAGCCAGCTCCAGTTTGACTCCTGTGCCAGATTATTCTCTATGCTCTTGCCATACGAGTTCTGCGCCTGTTGCTATCTCTTGTCTCTCTCTCTCTCTCGTGCCTCCAGTGATTGTGGTTTTGCTGTACAGCTTCTCTAGTGAGTTTGCTCCTAGACACCCTTAATAATTCTACCTCCTGAGTGAGTTTTTCGCCCTTGTGGTGTTTTTCTGTTTTTTCCTGAGTTGCTACTTTTCCCGCAGTGGTGTTTTTGAGTTTTCTTTTTCCTTGTCGGTCCTTTTCCCTGTAAAGGTGATTCTGAGTTCTACAATAAACTCTTTTTGTTACGACTCTGCATCTGGGTCCAGGCTGCTGCTCACACGTGACACCGTACAGACTAAATACATAGGTGAAGACTGAAATCATGGAGAGCATTTTCACAGTAATATAAAGTCCATGTAAGTGGCCACAGATGGCCCACAAGACCGTTTGATCTGCTCTGCAAGGCAATTCATAAATGCAGAAAAGCAAGCTTTTCTTCCACATAGAAAGTTACATAAAATTGTAGACTAAAACATTCTTCCAAGTGGTCCCTGAACGCACCACAAACATAATGGTTGATATCATGTCTCAAAAAACGGAAAACAAGAATACAAAGAAAATGAGTGCTTTCTGTTTTATTGTAAATATAAAATGGAAACCTTTGGATTAATTTTATTGCTCACAATCAGTATCAGTAGAAATGGTGTACAGCTGCTCTTTCATTACACATTATCAAACAAATATATGGGTAATACAGTGGACTTGATACTCTAAGCCTACATGTTGAAAAATATTCACTTTTTTTTTTTCACATACATTCTCTTGTTATGACAGACGTGTTCACCTTCAGACATGACTCGTCATTTGATTTGTATTGTGCTTCATGATATGTAGTTCACAGCCTCGATTCAGATAAAAATCACAAGAAGACACACTCCACACCTCTGCTGTCACATTAGAGGTAAATATAATGGACCAGTCTCCACATATACACAGTCAGTCCAGTCCTGTTCAGATTACAGTGCGAAACTGAAGCGAATGATCCTTCATCTTCTTCTTGTAGTCTTCATCAAACTCTTCATTCTGGGCCACAGTGAAATGGTTCTTCCAGTCACCGACCTTCCCTGCAGAACCACAGACAATCAGTCAGGCATTTCAGCTAAAGGTGGAGATCTGATATTTTTCTTGTCACACACATTTAGTTATGAATCAATCACATTACCTTTTCTCATGAAAGGAGAAATTTTGAAATCCATAAGTGGGATAGTAGAATAGTTGGTCATGTCGTTCTTTTTCATATTATCAAACTGCACTCCACCTGTAATTTGTTTCTTCTCCTCCACTGAAGGAGACAAACCAAGAAAGGAGCAGAGTTTGTCTATTTCCCGTCCAGTATCCTGGAAGAGCAGTGGTCATATATCGTCATTCTATTATTACAGCTGGAGGAGACCTTTAGCAAAGTCATCGAAAGAACAAAAACTTCTGACGTACCTCAACCATGTCTTCAAAGAACATGTAATGGATTTTTGAGTAAGTCTGTTTCTTCTTCCACCAGCCGTTCACATGGTCATACCAGGATCCAAACGCCACTAAAGGAACAGAACAATGCATGAAAACATCAGTAGTGTTCAGTAGAAATCTGTGCAATTCTGTTCCAATAAAAACAATATTATTAATGTATTTCATACTCTTTCCCTTCATGAATCTTTGGAGGTAGCTGCTCCAGTCTCCAGGCTCTGGCTGAACCTGGGTCATGCGCTCAAAGTGAAAATAAGAGACCACGTTGTCTTTGGCATTGCGTGCCACATAGACTACCTACAGAGGAAGAAAACACTTAAATTATAACATTACATGAGACATGATGTACCTTATTGTTTATGTTGTAACAGGAGGTAGAAATACCTCAAATTCTGCGGCTTCTGATCCATACATTGATTTCATACAAATAACACACAAACTACTGACCTTGCAGTTTTGCTCCCAAAAGGACTTTGGCACAAGCTGGACCGGAAGGTGAGTTTTAATGAGTCGTGGAGAAGTGGCAAGGTTGTTTGCCAGGTCAACTCCTATATGAAGAGATAGAGATGGAGTAATCACATCCTGTCAAGTGCTTAAGTAGTTTTTTGACTCTTACAGTGTTTGTGAAATATCTTATGTTTGATCATCTGTTGAACCTATATACACAGATGGCAACATCATCTCCAAGAAAGGCACTCTTTCATTAATTGGGATGGATGTCTGACGCTCTGGGGATATCTGGCCAAAATGCAGCAGGTCAAGGATGTAGGAGACCCATGTGGTTCCTAAAAGAGAGAGAGAGGAAAATAAAATGATCCCGGCCCCTCTCCTCTATGCACACATTATGAGCAATACAGCATTTACACTGACTGTTTATGTGGACTGACCAGCCTTGGGGAATGTTGCGATAAGTATGTCATCTGGCCTGGCCTGAAAGTTTTGAACGTTCTCCCAGTTGTCTGTGAAATAGTGGGTCATTGAGACTCCATGGAAATCAAACAGTTCTGGTCGAGGGGGAATATCCGTCTTTTCAAAAAGAAAAGTCAAAATATACAAAACACATGATCATTTTGTGAGAGTGATCAAACTGCAGCAATGTGATTGTACGTAAAGGAATACAAACAATGTAGTCCACTCTCAGTTGCAGACGGTAAAGCATGTTTTGCAAGTAATGAACCCCAATACAAAATAAAGCACACTGTAGCTTCAAAGATCCAGTGAAGCTACTGGATCTGGAAAAGAATGCAAACAGCACTGTACCTTGTCTGGATCAACTGACATTCTGATGGCTGCTGGTTTCTCGCTGTGTTTCTGCTCTCTCGTCTTGCTGTAATTTTTGTCCAGGCACGCAGACAATAGGCATATCTCTCTCCTCTCATTACATAACACTGTCTCTCTGCTTATTATAGGTGCAGTTACAGATAGTTGATAGTTGAAAGTCCAGCCCCTCCCTGTCCATACAAAAATCCTGGATTTTTACCCTTTATTCACCATGGTCATGTTTAGAGTACTGTTGTGAACTGACTACACAGTGAAAGGCTTCAACTCAAAACATATGGCATTCTTTCTCTTTAAGGTTCATTTGAGGTTGTGTAGGAAGAAAAACATTTTTTTTGCAGCGTTCTTCTTAGATCTACAGCTGTATTTTGCCAAATTAAAGAGCAGTATTTCTGCAGTGTCCTAAATTCCCCTTTCCTCCATATATATAGATAAAGAGTCTTGGCACATTTTCAAAAACCCTCACCGGGCACTGACATATTTATATCCTTTACTTGCTTTGTAAAACACCTCTGTCCATTCTCATGAGCTAAACATGACATGTTTATTAAGTAATGAAACCCATTTGAAAGTAAAGCACACTGCAGGTTTAAATGGAGATAAATTTAGAGACGTATCTTGTCCTGATCAACAGACATTCTGAGTGCTGCTGGTTTCTTTACTGTACATCTCTCGTCTCCTCGTAACAACTGGAGAAATAACTAACAGGACCCAACAAAGAGAAGACAAAAGCTGAGGTCCAGGAAAACTAAGCACAGATCAAATACACCATGAACAACAGACACTCGGAAAAAGGCTGGAACAATTGGCACAGGGTAGAAAGACAAACTGGCACTGAGATAGGACACCGCACACACTAAATACAGTAGGGAGGGAAGACCAATGTGACACAGGTGAAACTAATTGGGCGGAATACACAATGGCTGTGTTCGAAACCACCTTCTACATCCTACTGACAAAAACAATGTGGTTGAGTGAGGGCCTGGGAAGAGGGGAAGCGACTCTTGAGATTCAGGAATGCTGATTCTGCCTCAGGGGTCCAGTGGAATGGAGCTGAGGTGGAGGTGAGAGCAGTGAGGTGATGCCAATCGAATGTAGCTGCAGTTGAAACGATGGTAGAAAGTGGCATCTCTGACATCTCTGATGTGGACGAGATGGCCGGCAGAGCGGAGGTCTACATTGGTGGAGGAGAGGAAAATTGTAGACTTAAGTCCCCCCATATACAGTCCCCTCCAAAGGAATTTGAACGGCAAGGCCAATTTCTTTGTTTCTGTAGTTCACTAAAGACATTTGCGTTTAAGGTCAAGAGATGAATATGAGACAAGAGTTCAGACTTTCAGCTTTTATTTGATGGTATTTACATATAGGTGTATTAAACAACTCAGGATACATCACCGTTTGTATTAGACCACAGCATTTTTAGATGAGCAAAAGTAAAGGAACAAAAACATTAATATTTGTTAGCATAACCCTTGCTTGCAATAACTGCCTCAAGCCTGCGACCCATCGACATCACCAAATGGTTGCATTCTTCATTTGTGATGCTATTCCAGGCTTTTACCACAGCTTCTTTCAGTTCTTGTTTGTTTCGGGGGGTTTCTCCCTTCAGTCTTCTCTTTAGGAGGTGAAATACATGTTCACTTGGGTTAAGGTCAGCTGACTGACTTGGCCAGTCTAAAACTTTCCACTTTTTGCCCCTGTAGTCCTTTGTTTTGTTTGCAGTTTGCTTTGGGTCATTGTCCTGCTGCATGATAAACCTCCTCCCGATTAGGTTGGATGCATTTCTCTGTAAATTGGCAGACAAAATGTTTCTGTACACTTCGGAATTCATTCTGCTGCTACCATTATCAGTTACATCATCAATAAATATTAATCAGCCTGTTCCAGAAGCAGCCATGCACACCCTAGCCATGACATTACCTCCTCCATGCTTCACAGATGAGCTTGTATGCTTCGGGTCAAGAGCAGTTGCTTTCTTTCTCCACCCTTTGGCCTTCCCATCATTTCGGTAGAGATTAATCTTGGTCTCATCAGTCCATAAGATTGTGTTCCAGAAGTTTTTTGGCTCATCTCTGTACTTCTTGGCAAATTCCAATCTGGCCTTCCGATTCTTACTGCTGATGAGTGGTTTGCATCTTGTGGTGTGGCCTCTATATTTATTCTCATGGAGTCTTCTTCCAACAGTGGATTGGGATACCTTCACCCCTGAACTCTGGAGGTTGTTGGTGATGTCACTTACTGATGTTTTTGGTGTTTTCTTCACAGCTCTCACAATTTTTCTGTCATCAACTGCAGTTGTTTTCCTTGGCCAACCTGTTTGATGTCTGTTGCTCAGTACACCAGTGGTTTCTTTCTTTTTCAGGACATTCCAAATTGTTGTGGTTGCTTTGCCTAATGCTTGTCCAATGGTTCTTTTCAATTTTCTAAAAATGGCTTCCTTTTCTCCAATAGACAGCTCTCTGGTCTTCATGTTGGTTTACCCTCTTTAACAAGAAATGGACTTTTTATAGGTTTAAACCAAGACTAAAAACTTGGACTGGTCATGCAGAGCTATTTAATGTTTGATGAATCAACCTAAAAGGCAACACCTGGGCAACAAGAAACACCTGTCAGTCACATGTTCCAATAGTTTTACTCATTTGAAAAATGGTTGGGTTCAAACAAAGGGTGGTATGTCTTGAGTTCTTTAACGCATCTAGATGTAAATTCCAGAAAATAAAAGCTGAAATTCTGAACTCTTGTCTCATACTCATCTTTTGATCTTAAACACAAATGTCTTTAGTGAACAACAAAAACAAAGAAATTCGCCTTGCCATTCCAATACTTTCGGAGGGGACTGTGTCCATGACCAGCCTCCCCTCAGTGGTGGTGAGAAGGATTTCATAAAGTATAAAAATATTTTTATGTACCATTCATACTTTTTACCTATTTTCTGATCAATTTGTTTTTAAATGTCTTAAACACGGAAGACAAGAATACAATGAATATGAGTGAATTCTTATTGTTTAATTGAAAATATAAAATATGGCTATGAAAACCTTTGGATTCATTTTGTTGATCACACTAATCTCTTGGTCTCATTTAATAGTATCAGTAGAAATGGTGTACAGCTGCTCTTTCATTACACATTAACAAACAAATATTTGAGTATTACAGTGGACATAATACTCTAAGCCTATGTGTATTGAAGGATTTTAGGTTAATGAAATGCTCATTGTCAAATATTTTCTTCACATACATTCTCTTGTTATGGCAGACGTTCACTTTCAGACATGACTTGTCATTTGATTTGTATTGTGCTTCATGATATGTAGTTCACAGCCTTGATTCAGATAAAAATCACAAGAAGACACACTCCACACCTCTGCTGTCACATTGGAGGTAAATATAATGGACCAGTCTCCACATATACACAGTCAGTCCAGTCCTGTTCAGATTACAGTGCGAAACTGAAGTGAAGGATCCTTCATCTTCTTCTTGTAGTCTTCATCAAACTCTTCATTCTGGGCCACAGTGAAATGGTTCTTCCAGTCACCGACCTTCCCTGCAGAACCACAGACAATCAGTCAGGCATTTTAGTTAAAGGTGGAGATCTGATATTTTTCTTGTCACACACATTTAGTTATGAATCAATCACATTACCTTTTCTCATGAAAGGAGAAATTTTGAAATTCATAGCTGTGGATGTAGAATAGTTGACCATGTCGTTCTTTTTCATATTATCAAACTGCACTCCATCTGTAATTTGTTTCTTCTCCTCCACTGAAGGAGACAAACCAAGAAAGGAGCAGAGTTTGTCAATTTCCCGTCCAGTATCCTGGAAGAGCAATGGTCATATATCGTCATTGTTTTATTACAGCTGGAGGAGACCTTTAGCAAAGTCATCGAAAGAACAAAAACTTCTGACGTACCTCAACCATGTCTTCATAGAACATGTAATGGAGGTTAGAATAAGCCTGTTTCTTCTTCCACCAGCCGTTCACATGGTCATACCAGGATCCAAACACCACTAAAGCAACAGAACAACACATGAAAACATATCAGTAGTGTTCAGTAGAAATCTGTGCATGTCTGTTTCAATAAAAACAATATTATTGTTATGAGTTGATTATTGTGGTGTGGTTGTTTGCTGCTTTGTGCTCACTTTTTTTGTTTTGTTTTGTTATTTTTGTCCTGTGTCAGCAGTGGAGGTGTGGCCTGGTGGTGCTGTGGGCATCCCACTAATTTACACCTGCACTTATGCAGCATGGCGGCTTTGCCTCGCTGCCAGATTGTCTACGGTTCTTTCCTGACTTTCCAGCCATTTCTTGTCTTCCTAGCATCCTTAGATCTCTTGTTCTTGTTCTGGTTGCCTTGTGCAGGTTTTTGTTTTCTTTGTAGCTTTTGGTTTTCTTGCACAGTTCCCTTAGTGTTTCCTACCTTAGTTAGTTTATCCTTAGGGTTTGTCTGTTTTCCTGCCCGCTCGCCATGGTGTAGTCGATAGTTTAGTTTAGGGCTGAATTTGTGTTTGGTTTATACTTTGGGATTGTTTTGGTTGTATTTGTAGTTTTGTGGATTGTAATAAATTTGTCAACCGCTCCTTTTGTTCCAGTGCTGTTTGTTTCAGCCTTTTTTGGGTCCAATCAAAAAAACTCTAGACTACTAGTCATAACAATCATTAATGTATTTCGTACTCTTTCCCTTCATGAATCTTTGGAGGTAGCTGCTCCAGTCTCCAGGCTCTGGCTGGGTCATGGTCATGCGATCAAAGTGAAAATAAGAGACCACGTTGTCTTTGGCATTGCGGGCCACGTAGACTACCTACAGAGGAAGAAAACACTTAAATTACCTGAGAATCACATCACAGGAGACATGATATTCTTTCACACATCTGAGTGTTTGTGTTGTAACTGGAGGTAGAAAAACCTCAAATTCTACTGCTTCTCTTTGTCATCATTCAGCATTTAAATGAAACATGAGACTTTAATGCTGCTAAAGTTACTTTGTCCTCTATTTCAGCATCTTGTGATCATACATTGATTTCGTATAAATAACACACAAACTACTGACCCTGCAGTTTTGCTCCCAAAAGGACTTTGGCACAAGCTGAACCGGAAGATGTGTTTTAATGAGTCGTGGAGAAGTGGGAAGGTTGTTTGCCTGGTCAACTCCTATATGAAGAGAGAGAGATGGAGTAATCACATCCTGTCAAGTGCTTCAGTAGTTTTTACTGTTTCAGTGTGGTAAATGCAGTGCCTTGTTAGAAACGGAATACTAATAAAAGGCAAATGAACCTTTCAGATACAATAGCAGGTAAAGTTTATTGAAGTAAAAGGTAGAAAATAATCACATTGTATGCTGAAGTTTGCTGTTTGTGGAATCTTATTTGTTATTTTTTGGTCTGTTGGTGAAAATTTTGTTCTTATTTCCACTGTAGGTTTCATGTGTGACGTCACTTCTCTTCTTGTCTGATCTTTGTATCTTTGCACCACTTTGTGGAAGCTAATGGGAATGTGAATGAAGAATAAAGTTGAAATGCTTGTATGTTGGTGATTCATGTTTGTGAAGTTTCATCGTCTCTTCAACCTGATCCAACAGGCAGGATGGTCTTCTCTAAAAAAGGCACTCTCTCATATATTGGGGTAGACGTCTGACGCTCTGAGGATGTTTGACCAAAGTACAGCAAGTCAAGGATGTAGGAGATCCATGTGGTTCCTAAAAGAAAAACACAGAAGAAGGAAAGTAAAAGGATTGCAACCCCTCACCTCCGTGCACACACACGCACACAAACACGCACACATCTTTTTTGCGCAATAAAACATTTACACTGACTGTTTATGTGGACTGACCAGCTTTGGTGTACGTTGCAATAAGTATGTCATCTGGCCTGGCCTGAAAGTTTTGAACGTCCTCCCAGGTGTCTGTGAAAAAGTGGGTCATTGGAACTCCATGGAAGTCAAACAGTTCTGCTCGGCGTAAATCCAGCTTCTAAAAAACAAAAAATTGAAACATACAGAACCCATGTTCATCGTGTGAGAATAATCAAACTGCAGCAATTTGACTGTACGTAAAGGAATACAAACAATGTAGTCCACTCTCAGTTGCAGACGGTTGCAAAGTTTTGCAAGTAATGAACCCCAATACAAAATAAAGCACACTGTAGCTTCAAAGATCCAGTGTGGAGGATTTTGTGACATCTAGCAGTGAGGTCGCAGAATGCAACCAACTGAATACCCTTGATAAAGACACAAAAAATGCAAAAGTGCGTTCTGGGCTGCTATCGAAACATGGCGGTGCTTCCACTCTGTGGAAGAGGACCTGCTCCCTCTGTCGATCTAAAGGGCTCAGTCTCAGGTGAAGAGGTACGATTCTTATTTTCAGGTGATCGTACACCACTGGAAAGCTTAATCAGAAATATTCCATTTCTGCCAGTCGATCACCCTAAATGCTACACACTGCATGTTAAATGAGGGATTACTTTAGACGCATATCTTGTCCAGATCAACAGACATTCTGATTGCTGCTCGTTTCTCTCTGTATATTTGATACTTCTCTTCTCCTGCTGGAATTTGTCCCAAACATGCAGACTTCTTTCCTGCCCCTCGCCTCTTCTTGCATAACACCATCTCTCTTGTTATTTTAGGCTCAGTCCCAGATCAGATATTAAAGTCCAACTCCTCCCTGTCCTTTCAGAATTTGTGAGCTTTTGCCCTTTATTTACTATGGTAATGTTTAGAGAGACATGCTGGTGTGTATTTCAAGAAATTAACTGAGCATGAACATTCCAGTATAATCCCTGAAAGTGGGTTTTACTCGTTCCAGCTCCCAGCTAGTTCCAACTTTTAAAAAAGAAAACAGTCTTTAAATGATTTCAGGGGATTTGGACTTGAACATTTCACGTGTACGCTGACACTGAGTCGGCCACTCTGGAATTGTCTACACAGTGAACGGGTTCAAGTTGAAACATGTGTCACTGGTTCCCCTTTACAGTGCTCTTGAGGATATACTACACAGGAAGAACATCAAGCTTGTTTGTTGCAGCATTCTTCTTAGATCTACAGCTGTGTTCAGCCAACTTAAAGAGCAGTACTCCTGTAGTGTCCTGAATTCCTCTTTCCCTCCGTATCCTCCTGAGAACCAAGGGGGAAAAAAAGTATCTTTCAATTTATTTATTTATTTTGTGATTTCCTGCCTGTTTGGAGCTAAAACAAGAACTCACGATTTAGAATTTTGCAAAAATATTTTTAGTTTAGATTTTACAACAAGTCCACTGTAATGGACTAACAGAATGATTTTACCATAACACAACAAACTCATAATAGGCTGACAAGAAAACAAAAATGTCAATCCATTTTTCAAATGAAACTGGACATCTTTTGTTGAACTGCTAAACAAAATTGACATTATTAAACATTCATAACATTGCTATTATTTTTCCTAACAAAAAGTTCTCCAATTTATGATGCCTGAAATGTTCATAAACAAGAAAATATATGATTACCATAGTTAAAAAAAAACAATATCTTAATATTTGGCTTATCTTTTCTCTTTTCCTGGCATTTGCATTTTGCTGCAGTCTCCATTTTGTCTGAGCATGAAAACAGAGTTCCCCTCATCCCACCCAAACACATGAGATATCATTGGAAAGGCCAGGATGTCCTCTACTGAGCACACCAGGACTTAGTAGGGTAGCTCAAATGAGTCAAAAGATATAGACCAAAACCAAATGTCCACTACACATGACACAAATGAATAGGCTGGGTCTCAGGAGGATATGTGTAAAGCAAGAGTCTTGGCCCATTTTCAAAAACCCCCACTAGGTACTGACCTAAGGGCATTGTGGAGCTGTGGATACGTCATAACCTTGGAGTGACACCTGCACATTATTTTAAGAAAGATTTATTGTGCTGCATTACACATTTTAAAGCACAGATAATGTCTGGCAGATTGTCAGATTGTTTCAAAAAGTTTCAAGTCATCTTAAAGGAGGGAAAAGCAACAACAAATTCAGATCCTTTACTTGCTTTGTAAAATACCTCTGTCCATTCTGATTAACTAAAATGTCATATTTACTAAGTAATGAAACCCATATGAAAGTAAAGCACACTGCAGGTTTAAATGGAGATAAATTTAGAGACATACCTTGTCCGGATCAACAGACATTCTGCTTGTGTTATGATCCTGTTACCTGTCTTGTCCTAGTGTTTTCCTTTTCCCTCTTCCCTCGTGTTATCTGGCCGTCTGTCTGTTCCGTCGTCTGTCTTAGCTGTGAGTGTCCCTGCACTCAGCTGACTCCACCTATTCAGCAGGGCACCTGGCACGCATCAGCCTGATTAGAGCAGAGTATAAAAGGAAGGCTCTCTGTGACACCTGTTGTTTCTTCGTGCATCCGAGATCATTTCCAGTGTGAGTAGAGCGTTCCTCCATCATTCCTCTTCTAGTGCTTTTGTTTGTTAATGTTGGACTTCGTTTGCTTGGACTGCCACTGAATGTGTGCGTTTTGTTTCAGTGCCTTCCTGCTTCGTCTGCGTTTGTGCGTTGCCTCAACCCATGCTTCAGAGCTCCCTTAGTTTATTTCATTTCCACTCTGTTTGAGTGAGATATGTTTCATTTTTTCTTCACTCCTTTTGAGTGCGCTTTTTGTTTCCCATTTCTTGTGAAAATAAATCGCTTTAATTTGAGTCCCTCTCGTCTCTGGTCTGCATCTATGAGCCCTAAAGAAAATACCTTGAAGGCTAAGCCTAACAGCGTGCTGCTGGCTTCTTCACTGTACTTTTCTCGTCTCCTTGTAACAACTAGAGAAATAACAGGACTCAATTGCACAACTGAGATGAATTGTTGATCAAAAAACCGTCTTGACTTGCAAAAGTTTGGTACACGGAGTCAGTCAGCAGATCAGGCTGACAAAGAAGACAAAAGTCCATGAAAACTAAGCACAGATCAAATGCACCTGGAAAACTAGACCTTAGGAAAAAGGCTGGCATAATTGGCAAAGGGTAGAAAGACAAACTGCCACTGAGATAGGACACCGCATGTCATGATTCAGCTCCGGTGTCTCTGTTCTCCCAGGGCTAACAGTGTTTTTCTTTCCTCCCTCTCTGTCAGCAGGCGGAGCTCGAAAGAGAGAGAGACGGGTCTGATCTCCCCAGGTGTGAGTTCATTAGACACACCTGCGCTCCATCGGCTAATCAACCGACTTCTTAAGCCAGCTCCAGTTTGACTCCTGTGCCAGATTATTCTCTATGCTCTTGCCATACGAGTTCTGCACCTGTTGCTATCTCTTGTCTCTCTCTCTTTCGTGCCTCCAGTGATTGTGGTTTTGCTGTGCATCTTCTCTAGTGAGTTTGCTCCTAGACACCCTTAATTATTCTACCTCCTGAGTGAGTTTTTCGCCCTTGTGATGTTTTTGTGTTTTTTACTGAGTTGCTACTTTTCCCGCAGTGGTGTTTTTGAGTTTTCTTTTTCCTTGTCGGTCCTTTTCCCTGTAAAGGTGATTCTGAGTTCTACAATAAACTCTTTTTGTTACGACTCTGCATCTGGGTCCAGGCTCTCCCTGCTCACACGTGACACCGTACAGACGAAATACATAGGTGAAGACTGAAATCATGGAGAGCATTTTCACAGTAATATAAAGTCCATGTAAGAGGCCACAGATGGCCCACAAGACTGTTTGATCTGCTCTGCAAGGTTATTCATAAATGCAAAAAAGCAAGCTTTTCTTCCACATAGAAAGTTACATAAAATTGTAGACTAAAACATTCTTCCAAGTGGTCCCTGAACGCACCACAAACATAGTGGTTGATATCATGTCTCAAAAAACGGAAAACAAGAATACAAAGAAAATGAGTGCTTTCTGTTTTATTGTAAATATAAAATGAAAACCTTTGGATTCATTTTATTGCTCACAATCAGTATCAGTAGAAATGGTGTACAGCTGCTCTTTCATTACACATTATCAAACAAATATATGGGTAATACAGTGGACTTGATACTCTAAGCCTACATGTTGAAAAATATTCACTTTTTTTTTTCACATACATTCTCTTGTTATGACAGACGTGTTCACCTTCAGACATGACTCGTCATTTGATTTGTATTGTGCTTCATGATATGTAGTTCACAGCCTTGATTCAGATAAAAATCACAAGAAGACACACTCCACACCTCTGCTGTCACATTAGAGGTAAATATAATGGACCAGTCTCCACATACAGTCAGTCCAGTCCCGTTCAGATTACAGTGCGAAACTGAAGTGAAGGATCCTTCATCTTCTTCTTGTAGTCTTCATCAAACTCTTCATTCTGGGCCACAGTGAAATGGTTCTTCCAGTCACCGACCTTCCCTGCAGAACCACCAACAATCAGTCAGGTATTTCAGCCAAAGGTGGAGATCTGATATTTTTCTTGTCACACACATTTAGTTATGAATCAATCACATTACCTTTTCTCATGAAAGGAGAAATTTTGAAATCCATAAGTGGGATAGTAGAATAGTTGGTCATGTCGTTCTTTTTCATATTATCAAACTGCACTCCACCTGTAATTTGTTTCTTCTCCTCCACTGAAGGAGACAAACCGAGAAAGGAGCAGAGTTTGTCAATTTCCCGTCCAGTATCCTGGAAGAGCAATGGCCATATATCGTCATTCTATTATTACAGCTGGAGGAGACCTTTAGCAAAGTCATCGAAAGAACAAAAACTTCTGACGTACCTCAACCATGTCTTCATAGAACATGTAATGGAGGTTAGAATAAGCCTGTTTCTTCTTCCACCAGCCGTTCACATGGTCATACCAGGGTCCAAACGCCACTAAAGCAACAGAACAATGCATGAAAACATCAGTAGTGTTCAGTAGAAATCTGTGCATGTCTGTTCCAATAAAAATAATATTATTAATGCATTTCGTACTCTTTCCCTTCATAAATCTTTGGAGGTAGCTGCTCCAGTCTCCAGGCTCTGGCTGAACCTGGGTCATGCGCTCAAAGTGAAAATAAGAGACCATGTTGTCTTTGGCATTGCGGGCCACATAGACTACCTACAGAGGAAGAAAATACTTAAATTATAACATTACATGAGACATGATGTACCTTATTGTTTATGTTGTAACAGGAGGTAGAAATACCTCAAATTCTACGGCTTCTGATCCATACATTGATTTCATACAAATAAAACACAAACTACTGACCTTGCAGTTTTGCTCCCAAAAGGACTTTGGCACAAGCTGGACCTGAAGGTGAGTTTTAATGAGTCGTGGAGAAGTGGGAAGGTTGTTCGCCAGGTCAACTCCTATATGAAGAGATAGAGATGGAGTAATCACATCCTGTCAAGTGCTTCAGTAGTTTTTTGACTCTTACAGTGTTTGTGAAATATGTTATGTTTGATCATCTGTTGAACCTATATACACAGACGGCAACATCATCTCCAAGAAAGGCACTCTTTCATATATTGGGATGGATGTCTGACGCTCTGGGGATATCTGGCCAAAATGCAGCAGGTCAAGGATGTAGGAGACCCATGTGGTTCCTAAAAGAGAGAGAGGAAAATAAAATGATCCCAGCCCCTCTCCTCTATACACGCACCTTTTATGAGCAATAAAGCATTTACACTGACTGTTTATGTGGACTGACCAGCTTTGGGGAATGTTGCGATAAGTATGTCATCTGGCCTGGCCTGAAAGTTTTGAACGTTCTCCCAGTTGTCGGTGAAATAGTGGGTCATTGAGACTCCATGGAAATCAAGCAGTTCTGGTCGAGGGGGAATATCCGTCTTTTCAAAAAGAAAAGTCAAAATATACAAAACACATGATCATTTTGTGAGAGTGATCAAACTGCAGCAATGTGATTGTACGTAAAGGAATACAAACAATGTAGTCCACTCTCAGTTGCAGACGGTAAAGCATGTTTTGCAAGTAATGAACCCCAATACAAAATAAAGCACACTGTAGCTTCACACTGAAGCTACTGGATCTGGAAAAGAATGCAAACAGCACTGTACCTTGTCTGGATCAACTGACATTCTGATGGCTGCTGGTTTCTCGCTGTGTTTCTGCTCTCTCGTCCTGCTGTAATTTTTGTCCAGGCACGCAGACAATAGTAATATCTCTCTCCTCTCATTACATAACACTGTCTCTCTGCTTATTATAGGCACAGTTACAGATGTGATAGTTGAAAGTCCAGCCCCTTCCTGTCCATACAAAAATCCTGGATTTTTACCCTTTATTCACCATGGTCATGTTTAGAGTAAAATGTTTTTCAAGAATTTCAACAGAATGATATCTAGACAAGGCTCACCATATGCAATCTCATATAATCCTTAAGAAGATTTTTTTAATTTTAAACCAATGAAAAGTGAAAGTAGTCTTTAAACGGTGTAAAAAGCTTTGGACTTGGATATAATGAAAGCACTTTCAAACAGTGTCAGCCACTTGTGAACTGACTATACAGTGAAAGGCTTCAACTCAAAACATATGGCATTCTTTCTCTTTAAGGTTCATTTGAGGTTGTGTGGGAAGAAAAACAGCTGTGTTCTGCCAAATTAAAGAGCAGTATTTCTGCAGTGTCCTAAATTCCCGTTTCCCCCATATATATTGATAAAGAGTCTTGGCACATTTTCAAAAACCCTCACCGGGCACTGACAAATTCATATCCTTTACTTGCTTTGTAAAACACCTCTGTCCATTCTCATGAGCTAAACATGACATATTGATTAAGTAATGAAACCCATTTGAAAGTAAAGCACACTACAGGTTTAAATGGAGATAAATTTAGAGACATATCTTGTCCTGATCAACAGACATTCTGAGTGCTGCTGGTTTCTTTACTGTACATCTCTCGTCTCCTCGTAACAACTGGAGAAATAACTAACAGGACCCAACAAAGAGAAGACAAAAGCTGAGGTCCAGGAAAACTAAGCACAGATCAAATACACCAGGAAAAATAGACACTCGGAAAAAGGCTGGAACAATTGGCACAGGGTAGAAAGACAAACTGGCACTGAGATAGGGCACCGCACACACTAAATACAGTAGGGAGGGAAGGCCAATGTGACACAGGTGAAACTAACTGGGCAGAATACACAATGGCTGTGTTCGAAACCTCCTTCTACATCCTACTGACCAACACAATATAGTTGAGTGAGGGCCTGGGAAGAGGGGAAGCGACTCTTGAGATTCAGGAATGCTGATTCTGCCTCAGGGATCCAGTGGAATGGAGCTGAGGTGGAGGTGAGAGCAGTGAGGTGATGCCAATCGAATGTAGCTGCAGTTGAAACGCTGGTAGAAAGTGGCAACTCTGACATCTCTGATGTGGACGAGACGGCTGGCATAGTGGAGGTCTACATTGGTGGAAGAGAGGAAAATTGTAGACTAAAGTCCCCCCATATACAGTCCCCTCCAAAGTATTGGAACGGCAAGGCCAATTTCTTTGTTTCTGTAGTTCACTAAAGACATTTGGATTTAAGGTCAAGAGATGAATATGAGACAAGAGTTCAGACTTTCAGCTTTTATTTGCTGGTATTTACACGTAGATGTATTAAACAACTCAGGATACATCACCGTTTGTATTAGACCACAGCATTTTTAGATGAGCAAAAGTAAAGGAACAACAACATTAATATTTGTTAGCATAACCCTTGCTTGCAATAACTGCCTCAAGCCTGCGACCCATCGACATCACCAAATGGTTGCATTCTTCACTTGTGATGCTATTCCAGGCTTTTACCACAGCTTCTTTCAGTTCTTGTTTGTTTCGGGGGGTTTCTCCCTTCAGTCTTCTCTTTAGGAGGTGAAATACATGTTCACTTGGGTTAAGTCAGCTGACTGACTTGGCCAGTCTAAAACTTTCCACTTTTTGCCCCTGTAGTCCTTTGTTTTGTTTGCAGTTTGCTTTGGGTCATTGTCCTGCTGCATGATAAACCTCCTCCCGATTAGGTTGGATGCATTTCTCTGTAAATTGGCAGACAAAATGTTTCTGTACACTTCGGAATTCATTCTGCTGCTACCATCATCAGTTACATCATCAATAAATATTAATCAGCCTGTTCCAGAAGCAGCCATGCACACCCAAGCCATGACATTACCTCCTCCATGCTTCACAGATGAGCTTGTATGCTTCGGGTCAAGAGCAGTTGCTTTCTTTCTCCACCCTTTGGCCTTCCCATCATTTCGGTAGAGATTAATCTTGGTCTCATCAGTCCATAAGATTGTGTTCCAGAAGTTTTTTGGCTCATCTCTGTACTTCTTGGCAAATTCCAATCTGGCCTTCCGATTCTTACTGCTGATGAGTGGTTTGCATCTTGTGGTGTGGCCTCTATATTTATTCTCATGGAGTCTTCTTCCAACAGTGGATTGGGATACCTTCACCCCTGAACTCTGGAGGTTGTTGGTGTTGTCACTTACTGATGTTTTTGGTGTTTTCTTCACAGCTCTCACAATTTTTCTGTCATCAACTGCAGTTGTTTTCCTTGGCCAACCTGTTTGATGTCTGTTGCTCAGTACACCAGTGGTTTCTTTCTTTTTCAGGACATTCCAAATTGTTGTGGTTGCTTTGCCTAATGCTTGTCCAATGGTTCTTTTCAATTTTCTAAAAATTGCTTCCTTTTCTCCAATAGACAGCTCTCTGGTCTTCATGTTGGTTTACCCTCTTTAACAAGAAATGGACTTTTTATAGGTTTAAACCAAGACTAAAAACTTGGACTAGTCATGCAGAGCTATTTAATGTTTGATGAATCAACCTAAAAGGCAACACCTGGGCAACAAGAAACACCTGTCAGTCACATGTTCCAATAGTTTTACTCATTTGAAAAATGGTTGGGTTCAAACAAAGGGTGGTATGTCTTGAGTTCTTTAACGCATCTAGATGTAAATTCCAGAAAATAAAAGCTGAAATTCTGAACTCTTGTCTCATACTCATCTTTTGATCTTAAACACAAATGTCTTTAGTGAACAACAAAAACAAAGAAATTGGCCTTGCCATTCCAATACTTTTGGAGGGGACTGTGTCCATGACCAGCCTCCCCTCAGTGGTGGTGAGAGGGGTTTCATAAAGTATGAAAATATTTTTATGTACCATTCATACTTTTTACCTATTTTCTGATCAATTTGTTTTTAAATGTCTTAAACACGGAAGACAAGAATACAATGAATATGAGTGAATTCTTATTGTTTAATTGAAAATATAAAATATGGCTATGAAAACCTTTGGATTCATTTTGTTGATCACATTAATCTCTTGGTCTCATTTAATAGTATCAGTATAAATGATGTACAGCTGCTCTTTCATTACACATTAATGAACAAATATTTGAGTAATACAGTGGACATAATACTCTAAGCCTACGTGTATTGAAGGATTTCTGGTTAATGAAATGCTCATTGTCAAATATTTTCTTCACATACATTCTCTTGTTATGGCAGACATGTTCACTTTCTTTTGTTGAACTGCTAAGCAAAATTGACATTTTTAAACATTTATAACATTGCCATTATTTTTCCTAACAAAAAGTTCTCCAATTTATGAAGCCTGACATGTTCATAAACAAGAAAATATAAGATTACCATAGTTTTAAAAAAAAACAAACAAGTTCCCCTCATCCCACCCAAACACATGAGATATCATTGGAAAGGCCAGGATGTCCTCTACTGAGCACACCAGGACTTAGTAGGGTAGCTCAAATGAGTCAAAAGATATAGACCAAAACCAAATGTCCACTACACATGACACAAATGAATAGGCTGGGTCTCAGGAGGATATGTGTAAAGCAAGAGTCTTGGCCCATTTTCAAAAACCCCCACTGGGCACTGACCTAAGGGCATTGTGGAGCTGTGGATATGTCACAACCTTGGAGTGACACCTGCACATTATTTTAAGAAAGATTTATTGTGCTGCATTACACATTTTAAAGCACAGATAATGTCTGGCAGATTGTCAGATTGTTTCAAAAAGTTTCAAGTCATCTTAAAGGAGGGAAAAGCAAGAACAAATTCAGATCCTTTACTTGCTTTGTAAAATACCTCTGTCCATTCTGATTAACTAAAATGTCATATTTATTAAGTAATGAAACCCATATGAAAGTAAAGCACACTGCAGGTTTAAATGGAGATAAATTTAGAGACATACCTTGTCCGGATCAACAGACATTCTGCTTGTGTTATGATCCTGTTACCTGTCTTGTCCTGGTGTTTTCCTTTTCCCTCTTCCCTCGTGTTATCTGGCCGTCTGTCTGTTCCGTCGTCTGTCTTAGCTGTGAGTGTCCCTGCACTCAGCTGACTCCACCTATTCAGCAGGGCACCTGGCACGCATCAGCCTGATTAGGGCAGAGTATAAAAGGAAGGCTCTCTGTGACGACTGTTGTTTCTTCGTGCTTCCGAGATCATTTCCAGTGTGAGTAGAGCGTTCCTCCATCATTCCTCCTCTAGTGCTTTTGTTTGTTAATGTTGGACTTCTTTTGCTTGGACTGCCACTGAACGTGTGCGTTTTGTTTCAGTGCCTTCCTGCCTCGTCTGCGTTTGTGCGTTGCCTCAACCCATGCTTCAGAGCTCCCTTAGTTTATTTCATTTCCACTCTGTTTGAGTGAGATATGTTTCATTTTTTCTCCACTCCTTTTGAGTGCGCTTTTTATTTCCCATTTCTTGTGAAAATAAATCGCTTTAATTTGAGTCCCTCTCGTCTCTGGTCTGCATCTATGAGCCCTAAAGAAAATACCTTGAAGGCTAAGCCTAACAGCGTGCTGCTGTAATTTTCTCGTCTCCTTGTAACAACTAGACAAATAACTAACAGGACTCAGTTGCACAACTCAGATGAATTGTTGATCAAAAAAAACATCTTGACTTGCAAAAGTTTGGTACACAGGGAGTCAGTCAGCAGATCAGGCTGACAAAGAAGACAAAAGTCTAGGAAAACTAAGCACAGATCAAATGCACCTGGAAAACTAGACCTTAGGAAAAAGGCTGGAATAATTGGCAAAGGGTAGAAAGACAAACTGCCACTGAGATAGGACACCGCATGTCATGATTCGGCTCCGGTGTCTCTGTTCTCCCAGGGCTAACAGTGTTTTTCTTTCCTCCCTCTCTGTCAGCAGGCGGAGCTCGAGAGAGAGACGGGTCTGATCTCCCCAGGTGCGAGTTCATTAGACACACCTGCGCTTCATCGGCTAATCAACCGGCTTCTTAAGCCAGCTCCAGTTTGACTCCTGTGCCAGATTATTAGGGCCACGGGGCAAGCCACGAGCACTACTGCCTACAGCAAAGCTGTAGACAGTAGTGCTCGGGGCGAAGCCCCGAGCACTATTGTTATCCTGCGTGTTTTTTCTTCTTCTTATTATTATTATTATTAGGGCCACGGGGCAAGCCCCGAGCACTATTGTTATCCTGCGTGTTTTTTCTTCTTCTTATTATTATTATTATTAGGGCCACGGGGCAAGCCCCGAGCACTATTGTTATCCTGCGTGTTTTTTCTTCTTCTTATTATTAGGGCCACGGGGCAAGCCACGAGCACTACTGCCTACAGCAAAGCTGTAGACAGTAGTGCTCGGGGCGAAGCCCCGAGCACTATTGTTATCCTGCGTGTTTTTTCTTCTTATTATTAGGGCCACGGGGCAGCCACGAGCACTACTGCCTACAGCAAAGCTGTAGACAGTAGTGCTCGGGGCGAAGCCCCGAGCACTATTGTTATCCTGCGTGTTTTTTCTTATTAGGGCCACGGGGCAGCCACGAGCACTACTGCCTACAGCAAAGCTGTAGACAGTAGTGCTCGGGGCGAAGCCCCGAGCACTATTGTTATCCTGCGTGTTTTTTCTTCTTATTATTATTATTAGGGCCACGGGGCAGCCACGAGCACTACTGCCTACAGCAAAGCTGTAGACAGTAGTGCTCGGGGCGAAGCCCCGAGCACTATTGTTATCCTGCGTGTTTTTTCTTCTTCTTATTATTATTATTAGGGCCACGGGGCAGCCACGAGCACTACTGCCTACAGCAAAGCTGTAGACAGTAGTGCTCGGGGCGAAGCCCCGAGCACTATTGTTATCCTGCGTGTTTTTTCTTCTTATTATTATTATTATTATTATTATTCTTCCTCTTCCGTGTCAAATTTCGATTCGCTACTCCTCCTACAGTTTTGGGAGCACCCACGCAAAAGTTATATCAAAACGTGCGTCTCGATCGGGATCGGCGTGCTATTATTTTTGGGAAATTTATCGCAGTTTTTCGCGACGTAAGTCGCGAAAAACTGCGATAAATTTCCCATAAGAAATGAATGGGAGGAGGTAAAAATCATTCCACTTTTTCTACTGGCTACTGCTCCGGCATACTTTCACCTAGAGACTCCATTTAAACTTTAAATTGTAGACACAAGTCTTGTCTATTAGTGTATTAAGTCACGTTTTGATAACTCATGTAGTTTTTGAATAATCCCTCATCAATGACCATGAGCGTTTTTGGAGAAATTCTCAGATTTCAATGGGTGTGTATTGCGCAGACAGTTAGAGGCTAGAGTGGGTGACATCATCGCTAGAGTGGGAGAGAGCCGATTAAAAACGACTAGGTTTTTGCTCTTTCCACGCTCCTCCCGGCCACAGTTTACACTCTACAGGCATGATTTTTTCCAAAGTTGTAGACAAACTTGTCCTCTCTCTCACAATGTGCTCGAAAAATCTGTGAGACAAACAGAATTTGAATTAGCAGCCTCTAAGCGCGGCCACGTCTGTCTCTGCTCTCCATGCACTCCAATACAAAGATTTTCGGAGAGAAGCAGAAAGGAGCCCTGTTTTCAACTCGCGACTGTGTCCACAAAATATTCTGTAGAAACACAAAATTACACCAAAACGTTCAGGAAGTCCTCAAGGCGCTCACGGTGTCTTTGTTTTTCTGATAGGAGCTTCCGTTCTCTCAGGAGAAGCCCAAATGTGAGAGGAGTGCAGAGGCAGAAAATCGCTCGTTTTCTCCGCTTTTCTGTCGCCCCTCTCTGTCTGCCCCTATCGTCATGGGCAACCAAGCCAAATTGCCGTGACAACCACTGAGCCTCAGTGGCAGAGAGCCTAAAAAAACCTCCAGATTTTCTGTCTTTCCAGGCTCCTCCCGGCCACAGTTTACACACTACAGGCATGATTTTTTCCACAGTTGCAGACAAACTTGTCCTCTCTCTCACAATGTGCTGGAAAAATGTGTGAGACTTACAGAATTTGAATTAGCAGCCTCTAAGCCCGGCCACTTCTGTCTCTGTCTCTTTTTCTCTCTCTGAGTGCATGTGTGCCTGAGTGCTGACAGGGGGCGTGTGTGTGCGTGCGCAGCTGTGTCTCATAGAGCATGATTGGGAGGGGCTCTGAAGTTGCTGTGGCAACCTCTGAGGCTCAGTACCTCTGTGAGCACTTCTCTCTCATGCTCCCACACACAAATAAACAGACATATGGGCATATAATGTAATGTATATGTACGCGGTCGGGCAGTAGACCCCGTGGCCCTTTCAAAATTTCCCGCAGGGAAATTGTCTAGTTATTATTAGGGCCACGGGGCAAGCCACGAGCACTACTGCCTACAGCAAAGCTGTAGACAGTAGTGCTCGGGGCGAAGCCCCGAGCACTATTGTTATCCTGCGGGTTTTTTCTTATTATTATTATTATTATTCTTCCTCTTCCGTGCTTTTTTCGATTCGCTACTCCTCCTACAGTTTTGGGAGCACCCACGCAAATGTTATATCAAAACGTGCGTCTTGATCGGGATCGCTATGCTATTATTTTTCTTAAATTTATCGCAGTTTTTCGCGACGTAAGTCGCGAAAAACTGCGATAAATTTCCCATAAGAAATGAATGGGAGGTGGTAAAAATTGTCGCACTTTTTCTACTGGCTACTGCTCCGGCATACTTTCACCTAGAGACTCCATTTAAACTTTGAATTGTAGACACAAGTCTTGTCTATTGGTGTATTAAGCCACGTTTTAATAACTCGTGTAGTTTTTGAGTAATCCCTCATCAATGACCATGAGCGTTTTTGGAGAAATTCTCAGATTTCAATGGGTGTGTATTGCGCGGACAGTTAGAGGCTAGAGTGGGTGACATCATCGCTAGAGTGGGAGAGAGCCGATTAAAAACGACTAGGTTTTTGCTCTTTCCACGCTCCTCCCGGCCACAGTTTACACTCTACAGGCATGATTTTTTCCACAGTTGTAGACAAACTTGTCCTCTCTCTCACAATGTGCTCGAAAAATCTGTGAGACAAACAGAATTTGAATTAGCAGCCTCTAAGCGCGGCCACGTCTGTCTCTGCTCTCCATGCACTCCAATACAAAGATTTTCGGAGAGAGCAGAAAGGAGCCCCGTTTTCAACTCGCGACTGTGTCCACAAAATATTCTGTAGAAACACAAAATTACACCAAATCGTTCAGGAAGTCCTCAAGGCGCTCACGGTGTCTTTGTTTTTCTGATAGGAGCTACCGTTCTCTCAGGAGAAGCCCAAATGTGAGAGGAGTGCAGAGGCAGAAAATCGCTCGTTTTCTCCGCTTTTCTGTCGCCCCTCTCTGTCTGCCCCTATCGTCATGGGCAACCAAGCCAAATTGCCGTGACAACCACTGAGCCTCAGTGGCAGAGAGCCTGAAAAAAAGTCTAGATTTTTTGTCTTTCCAGGCTCCTCCCGGCCACAGTTTACACACTACAGGCATGATTTTTTCCACAGTTGTAGACAAACTTGTCCTCTCTCTCACAATGTGCTGGAAAAATGTGTGAGACTTACAGAATTTGAATTAGACGCCTCTAAGCCCGGCCACTGTCTCTTTTTCTCTCTCTGAGTGCATGTGTGCCTGAGTGCTGAGAGGGGGCGTGTGTGTGCGTGCGCAGCTGTGTCTCATAGAGCATGATTGGGAGGGGCTCTGGAGTTGCTGTGGCAACCTCTGAGGCTCAGTACCTCTGTGAGCACTTCTCTCTCATGCTCCCTTACACAAATAAACAGACATATGGGCATATAATGTAATGTATATGTACGCGGTCGGGCAGTAGACCCCGTGGCCCTTTCAAAATTTCCCGCAGGGAAATTGTCTAGTTATTCTTCCTCTTCCGTGTCAAATTTCGATTCGCTACTCCTCCTACAGTTTTGGGAGCACCCACGCAAAAGTTATATCAAAACGTGCGTCTCGATCGGGATCGGCGTGCTATTATTTTTCTCTATAGAATACGCGTTTTTCGCGACGTAAGTCGCGAAAAACGCGTATTCGTTTCCCATAAGAAATGAATGGGAGGCGGTAAAAATTGTCGCACTTTTTCTACTGGCTACTGCTCCGGCATACTTTCACCTAGAGACTCCATTTAAACTTTAAATTGTAGACACAAGTCTTGTCTATTGCTGTATTAAGCCACGTTTTGATAACTCGTGTAGTTTTTGAATAATCCCTCATCAATGACCATGAGCGTTTTTGGAGAAATTCTCAGATTTCAATGGGTGTGTATTGCGCGGACAGTTAGAGGCTAGAGTGGGTGACATCATCGCTAGAGTGGGAGAGAGCCGAAAAAAACGCCTAGATTTTTGCTCTTTCCACGCTCCTCCTGGCCACAGTTTACGCTCTACAGGCGTGATTTTTTCCACAGTTGTAGACAAACTTGTCCTCTCTCTCACAATGTGCTGGAAAAATCTGTGAGACTTACAGAATTTGAGTTAGCAGCCTCTAAGCGCGGCCACGTCTGTCTCTGCTCCCCATGCACTCCAATACAAAGATTTTCTGAGAGAAGCAGAAAGGAGCCCCGTTTTCAACTCGCGACTGTGTCCACAATATTTGCTGTAGAAACACAAAATTACACCAAATCGTTCAGGAAGTCCTCAAGGCGCCCACGGTGTTTTTGTTTTTCTGATAGGAGCTACCGTTCTCTCAGGAGAAGCCCAAACGTGAGAGGAGTGCAGAGGCAGAAAATCGCTCGTTTTCTCCGCTTTTCTGTCGCCCCTCTCTGTCTGCCCCTATCGTCATGGGCAACCAAGCCAAATTGCCATGACAACCACTGAGCCTCAGTGGCAGAGAGCCTTTTTTTAACTCCAGATTTTCTGTCTTTCCACGCTCCTCCCGGCCACAGTTTACACACTACAGGCATGATTTTTTCCACAGTTGCAGACAAACTTGTCCTCTCTCTCACAATGTGCTGGAAAAATGTGTGAGACTTACAGAATTTGAATTAGAGGCCTCTAAGCCCGGCCATGTCTGTCTTTGTCTCTTTTTCTCTCTCTGAGTGCATGTGTGCCTGAGTGCTGAGAGGGGGCGTGTGTGTGCGTGCGCAGCTGGGTCTCATAGAGCATGATTGGGAGGGGCTCTGAAGTTGCTGTGGCAACCTCTGAGGCTCAGTACCTCTGTGAGCACTTCTCTCTCATGCTCCCACATGGAAATAAACAGACATATGGGCATATAATGTAATGTATATGTACGCGGTCGGGCAGTAGACCCCGTGGCCCTTTCAAAATTTCCCGCAGGGAAATTGTCTAGTTATTATTATTATTCTTCCTCTTCCGTGTCAAATTTCGATTCGCTACTCCTCCTACAGTTTTGGGAGCACCCACGCAAAAGTTATATCAAAACGTGCGTCTCGATCGGGATCGGCGTGCTATTATTTTTGGGAAATTTATCGCAGTTTTTCGCGACGTAAGTCGCGAAAAACTGCGATAAATTTCCCATAAGAAATGAATGGGAGGAGGTAAAAATCATTCCACTTTTTCTACTGGCTACTGCTCCGGCATACTTTCACCTAGAGACTCCATTTAAACTTTAAATTGTAGACACAAGTCTTGTCTATTAGTGTATTAAGTCACGTTTTGATAACTCATGTAGTTTTTGAATAATCCCTCATCAATGACCATGAGCGTTTTTGGAGAAATTCTCAGATTTCAATGGGTGTGTATTGCGCAGACAGTTAGAGGCTAGAGTGGGTGACATCATCGCTAGAGTGGGAGAGAGCCGATTAAAAACGACTAGGTTTTTGCTCTTTCCACGCTCCTCCCGGCCACAGTTTACACTCTACAGGCATGATTTTTTCCAAAGTTGTAGACAAACTTGTCCTCTCTCTCACAATGTGCTCGAAAAATCTGTGAGACAAACAGAATTTGAATTAGCAGCCTCTAAGCGCGGCCACGTCTGTCTCTGCTCTCCATGCACTCCAATACAAAGATTTTCGGAGAGAAGCAGAAAGGAGCCCTGTTTTCAACTCGCGACTGTGTCCACAAAATATTCTGTAGAAACACAAAATTACACCAAAACGTTCAGGAAGTCCTCAAGGCGCTCACGGTGTCTTTGTTTTTCTGATAGGAGCTTCCGTTCTCTCAGGAGAAGCCCAAATGTGAGAGGAGTGCAGAGGCAGAAAATCGCTCGTTTTCTCCGCTTTTCTGTCGCCCCTCTCTGTCTGCCCCTATCGTCATGGGCAACCAAGCCAAATTGCCGTGACAACCACTGAGCCTCAGTGGCAGAGAGCCTAAAAAAACCTCCAGATTTTCTGTCTTTCCAGGCTCCTCCCGGCCACAGTTTACACACTACAGGCATGATTTTTTCCACAGTTGCAGACAAACTTGTCCTCTCTCTCACAATGTGCTGGAAAAATGTGTGAGACTTACAGAATTTGAATTAGCAGCCTCTAAGCCCGGCCACTTCTGTCTCTGTCTCTTTTTCTCTCTCTGAGTGCATGTGTGCCTGAGTGCTGACAGGGGGCGTGTGTGTGCGTGCGCAGCTGTGTCTCATAGAGCATGATTGGGAGGGGCTCTGAAGTTGCTGTGGCAACCTCTGAGGCTCAGTACCTCTGTGAGCACTTCTCTCTCATGCTCCCACACACAAATAAACAGACATATGGGCATATAATGTAATGTATATGTACGCGGTCGGGCAGTAGACCCCGTGGCCCTTTCAAAATTTCCCGCAGGGAAATTGTCTAGTTATTATTATTATTCTTCCTCTTCCGTGTCAAATTTTGGACCGCTACTCCTCCTACAGTTTTGGGAGCACCCACGCAAATGTTATATCAAAACGTGCGTCTCGATCGGGATCGGCGTGCTATTATTTTTGGGAAATTTATCGCAGTTTTTCGCGACTTACGTCGCGAAAAACTGCGATAAATTTCCCATAAGAAATGAATGGGAGGCCGTAAAAATTGTCGCACTTTTTCTACTGGCTACTGCTCCGGCATACTTTCACCTAGAGACTCCATTTAAACTTTAAATTGTAGACACAAGTCTTGTCTATTGCTGTATTAAGCCACGTTTTGATAACTCATGTAGTTTTTGAATAATCCCTCATCAATGACCATGAGCGTTTTTGGAGAAATTCTCAGATTTCAATGGGTGTGTATTGCGCGGACAGTTAGAGGCTAGAGTGGGTGACATCATCGCTAGAGTGGGAGAGAGCCGATTAAAAACGTCTGGATTTTTGCTCTTTCCACGCTCCTCCCGGCCACAGTTTACACTCTACAGGCATGATTTTTTCCACAGTTGTAGACAAACTTGTCCTCTCTCTCACAATGTGCTCGAAAAATCTGTGAGACTTACAGAATTTGAATTAGCAGCCTCTAAGCGCGGCCACGTCTGTCTCTGCTCTCCATGCACTCCAATACAAAGATTTTCGGAGAGAGCAGAAAGGAGCCCTGTTTTCAACTCGCGACTGTGTCCACAAAATATTCTGTAGAAACACAAAATTACACCAAATCGTTCAGGAAGTCCTCAAGGCGCTCACGGTGTCTTTGTTTTTCTGATAGGAGCTACCGTTCTCTCAGGAGAAGCCAAAATGTGAGAGGAGTGCAGAGGCAGAAAATCGCTCGTTTTCTCCGCTTTTCTGTCGCCCCTGTCTGTCTGCCCTTATCGTCATGGGCAACCAGCTCAAGTTGCCGTGACAACCACTGAGCCTCAGTGGCAGAGAGCCTAAAAAAACCTCCAGATTTTCTGTCTTTCCACGCTCCTCCCGGCCACAGTTTACACACTACAGGCATGATTTTTTCCACAGTTGCAGACAAACTTGTCCTCTCTCTCACAATGTGCTGGAAAAATGTGTGAGACTTACACAATTTCAATTAGCAGCCTCTAAGCCCGGCCACTTCTGTCTCTGTCTCTTTTTCTCTCTCTGAGTGCATGTGTGCCTGAGTGCTGAGAGGGGGCGTGTGTGTGCGTGCGCAGCTGTGTTTCATAGAGCATGATTGGGAGGGGCTCTGAAGTTGCTGTGGCAACCTCTGAGGCTCAGTACCTCTGTGAGCACTTCTCTCTCATGCTCCCTCACACACAGAGAGACATATGGCCTTATAATGTAATGTATATGTACGCGGTCGGGCAGTAGACCCCGTGGCCCTTTCAAAATTTCCCGCAGGGAAATTGTCTAGTTAGGGCCACGGGGCAGCCACGAGCACTACTGCCTACAGCAAAGCTGTAGACAGTAGTGCTCGGGGCGAAGCCCCGAGCACTATTGTTATCCTGCGTGTTTTTTCTTCTTATTATTATTATTAGGGCCACGGGGCAAGCCACGAGCACTACTGCCTACAGCAAAGCTGTAGACAGTAGTGCTCGGGGCGAAGCCCCGAGCACTATTGTTATCCTGCGTGTTTTTTCTTCTTCTTATTATTAGGGCCACGGGGCAGCCACGAGCACTACTGCCTACAGCAAAGCTGTAGACAGTAGTGCTCGGGGCGAAGCCCCGAGCACTATTGTTATCCTGCGTGTTTTTTCTTATTATTAGGGCCACGGGGCAGCCACGAGCACTACTGCCTACAGCAAAGCTGTAGACAGTAGTGCTCGGGGCGAAGCCCCGAGCACTATTGTTATCCTGCGTGTTTTTTCTTATTATTATTATTATTATTATTCTTCCTCTTCCGTGTCAAATTTTGGACCGCTACTCCTCCTACAGTTTTGGGAGCACCCACGCAAATGTTATATCAAAACGTGCGTCTCGATCGGGATCGGCGTGCTATTATTTTTCTCTACAGAATACGCGTTTTTCGCGACGTAAGTCGCGAAAAACGCGTTTTCGTTTCCCATAAGAAATGAATGGGAGGAGCTCGAAAAACAAAATTTTTTTTTCCCTTTTTCTAATGGCTACTGCTCCGGCATACTTTCACCTAGAGACTCCATTTAAACTTTAAATTGTAGACACAAGTCTTGTCTATTGCTGTATTAAGCCACGTTTTGATAACTCGTGTAGTTTTTGAATAATCCCTCATCAATGACCATGAGCGTTTTTGGGGAAATTCTCAGATTTCAATGGGTGTGTATTGCGCGGACAGTTAGAGGCTAGAGTGGGTGACATCATCGCTAGAGTGGGAGAGAGCCGATTAAAAACGACTAGGTTTTTGCTCTTTCCACGCTCCTCCCGGCCACAGTTTACACTCTACAGGCATGATTTTTTCCACAGTTGTAGACAAACTTGTCCTCTCTCTCACAATGTGCTCGAAAAATCTGTGAGATGAACAGAATTTGAATTAGCAGCCTCTAAGCGCGGCCACGTCTGTCTCTGCTCTCCATGCACTCCAATACAAAGATTTTCGGAGAGAGCAGAAAGGAGCCCTGTTTTCAACTCGCGACTGTGTCCACAAAATATTCTGTAGAAACACAAAATTACACCAAAACGTTCAGGAAGTCCTCAAGGCGCTCACGGTGTCTTTGTTTTTCTGATAGGAGCTTCCGTTCTCTCAGGAGAAGCCCAAATGTGAGAGGAGTGCAGAGGCAGAAAATGGCTCGTTTTCTCCGCTTTTCTGTCGCCCCTCTCTGTCTGCCCTTATCGTCATGGGCAACCAAGCCAAATTGCCGTGACAACCACTGAGCCTCAGTGCTCAGAGTGGCAGAGAGCCGTTTTTTAACTCCAGATTTGTTGTCTTTCCACACTCCTCCCAGCCACAATTTAAGCTCTAGACGCATGAATTTTTCCACAGTTGTAGAGAAACTTGTCCTCTCTCACACAATGTGCTGTAAAAATGTGTGAGACTTACAGAATTTGAATTAGCGGCCTCTAAGCCCGGCCACGTCTGTCTCTGTCTCTTTTTCTCTCTCTGAGTGCATGTGTGCCTGAGTGCTGAGAGGGGGCGTGTGTGTGCGTGCGCAGCTGGGTCTCATAGAGCATGATTGGGAGGGGCTCTGAAGTTGCTGTGGCAACCTCTGAGGCTCAGTACCTCTGTGAGCACTTCTCTCTCATGCTCCCTCACACACAGAGAGGCATGATGGGCATATAATGTAATGTATATGTACGCGGTCGGGCAGTAGACCCCGTGGCCCTTTCAAAATTTCCCGCAGGGAAATTGTCTAGTTATTCTTCCTCTTCCGTGTCAAATTTCGGACCGCTACTCCTCCTACAGTTTTGGGAGCACCCACGCAAATGTTATATCAAAACGTGCGTCTCGATCGGGATCGGCGTGCTATTACTTTTGGGAAATTTATCGCAGTTTTTCGCGACGTAAGTCGCGAAAAACTGCGATAAATTTCCCATAAGAAATGAATGGGAGGCGGTAAAAATTGTCGCACTTCTTCTACTGGCTACTGCTCCGGCATACTTTCACCTAGAGACTCCATTTAAACTTTAAATTGTAGACACAAGTCTTGTCTATTGCTGTATTAAGCCACGTTTTGATAACTCATGTAGTTTTTGAATAATCCCTCATCAATGACCATGAGCGTTTTTGGAGAAATTCTCAGATTTCAATGGGTGTGTATTGCGCGGACAGTTAGAGGCTAGAGTGGGTGACATCATCGCTAGAGTGGGAGAGAGCCGATCAAAAACGTCTGGATTTTTGCTCTTTCCACGCTCCTCCTGGCCACAGTTTACACTCTACAGGCATGATTTTTTCCACAGTTGTAGACAAACTTGTCCTCTCTCTCACAATGTGCTCGAAAAATCTGTGAGACTTACAGAATTTGAATTAGCAGCCTCTAAGCGCGGCCACGTCTGTCTCTGCTCTCCATGCACTCCAATACAAAGATTTTCGGAGAGAGCAGAAAGGAGCCCCGTTTTCAACTCGCGACTGTGTCCACAAAATATTCCGTAGAAACACAAAATTACACCAAATCGTTCAGGAAGTCCTCAAGGCGCTCACGGTGTCTTTGTTTTTCTGATAGGAGCTACCGTTCTCTCAGGAGAAGCCCAAATGTGAGAGGAGTGCAGAGGCAGAAAATCGCTCGTTTTCTCCGCTTTTCTGTCGCCCCTCTCTGTCTGCCCTTATCGTCATGGGCAACCAGCTCAAGTTGCCGTGACAACCTCTGAGCCTAAGTACTCAGAGTGGCAGAGAGCCTTTTTTTAACTCCAGATTTTCTGTCTTTCCAGGCTCCTCCCGGCCACAGTTTACACACTACAGGCATGATTTTTTCCACAGTTGCAGACAAACTTGTCCTCTCTCTCACAATGTGCTGGAAAAATGTGTGAGACTTACAGAATTTGAATTAGCGGCCTCTAAGCCCGGCCATGTCTGTCTCTGTCTCTTTTTCTCTCTCTGAGTGCATGTGTGCCTGAGTGCTGAGAGGGGGCGTGTGTGTGCGTGCGCAGCTGGGTCTCATAGAGCATGATTGGGAGGGGCTCTGAAGTTGCTGTGGCAACCTCTGAGGCTCAGTACCTCTGTGAGCACTTCTCTCTCATGCTCCCTCACACACAATGAGCCATAATGGGCATATAATGTAATGTATATGTACGCGGTCGGGCAGTAGACCCCGTGGCCCTTTCAAAATTTCCCGCAGGGAAATTGTCTAGTTATTATTATTATTCTTCCTCTTCCGTGTCAAATTTCGATTCGCTACTCCTCCTACAGTTTTGGGAGCACCCACGCAAAAGTTATATCAAAACGTGCGTCTCGATCGGGATCGGCGTGCTATTATTTTTGGGAAATTTATCGCAGTTTTTCGCGACGTAAGTCGCGAAAAACTGCGATAAATTTCCCATAAGAAATGAATGGGAGGAGGTAAAAATCATTCCACTTTTTCTACTGGCTACTGCTCCGGCATACTTTCACCTAGAGACTCCATTTAAACTTTAAATTGTAGACACAAGTCTTGTCTATTAGTGTATTAAGTCACGTTTTGATAACTCATGTAGTTTTTGAATAATCCCTCATCAATGACCATGAGCGTTTTTGGAGAAATTCTCAGATTTCAATGGGTGTGTATTGCGCAGACAGTTAGAGGCTAGAGTGGGTGACATCATCGCTAGAGTGGGAGAGAGCCGATTAAAAACGACTAGGTTTTTGCTCTTTCCACGCTCCTCCCGGCCACAGTTTACACTCTACAGGCATGATTTTTTCCAAAGTTGTAGACAAACTTGTCCTCTCTCTCACAATGTGCTCGAAAAATCTGTGAGACAAACAGAATTTGAATTAGCAGCCTCTAAGCGCGGCCACGTCTGTCTCTGCTCTCCATGCACTCCAATACAAAGATTTTCGGAGAGAAGCAGAAAGGAGCCCTGTTTTCAACTCGCGACTGTGTCCACAAAATATTCTGTAGAAACACAAAATTACACCAAAACGTTCAGGAAGTCCTCAAGGCGCTCACGGTGTCTTTGTTTTTCTGATAGGAGCTTCCGTTCTCTCAGGAGAAGCCCAAATGTGAGAGGAGTGCAGAGGCAGAAAATCGCTCGTTTTCTCCGCTTTTCTGTCGCCCCTCTCTGTCTGCCCCTATCGTCATGGGCAACCAAGCCAAATTGCCGTGACAACCACTGAGCCTCAGTGGCAGAGAGCCTAAAAAAACCTCCAGATTTTCTGTCTTTCCAGGCTCCTCCCGGCCACAGTTTACACACTACAGGCATGATTTTTTCCACAGTTGCAGACAAACTTGTCCTCTCTCTCACAATGTGCTGGAAAAATGTGTGAGACTTACAGAATTTGAATTAGCAGCCTCTAAGCCCGGCCACTTCTGTCTCTGTCTCTTTTTCTCTCTCTGAGTGCATGTGTGCCTGAGTGCTGACAGGGGGCGTGTGTGTGCGTGCGCAGCTGTGTCTCATAGAGCATGATTGGGAGGGGCTCTGAAGTTGCTGTGGCAACCTCTGAGGCTCAGTACCTCTGTGAGCACTTCTCTCTCATGCTCCCACACACAAATAAACAGACATATGGGCATATAATGTAATGTATATGTACGCGGTCGGGCAGTAGACCCCGTGGCCCTTTCAAAATTTCCCGCAGGGAAATTGTCTAGTTATTATTATTATTATTATTATTATTCTTCCTCTTCCGGACGTTTTTCGATTCGCTACTCCTCCTACAGTTTTGGGAGCACCCACGCAAATGTTATATCAAAACGTGCGTCTCGATCGGGATCGCTATGCTATTATTTTTCTTAAATTTATCGCAGTTTTTCGCGACGTAAGTCGCGAAAAACTGCGATAAATTTCCCATAAGAAATGAATGGGAGGCCGTAAAAATTGTCGCACTTTTTCTACTGGCTACTGCTCCGGCATACTTTCACCTAGAGACTCCATTTAAACTTTAAATTGTAGACACAAGTCTTGTCTATTGGTGTATTAAGCCACGTTTTGATAACTTGTGTAGTTTTTGAGTAATCCCTCATCAATGACCATGAGCGTTTTTGGAGAAATTCTCTGATTTCAATGGGTGTGTATTGCGTGGACAGTTAGAGGCTAGAGTGGGTGACATCATCGCTAGAGTGGGAGAGAGCCGATTAAAAACGTCTGGATTTTTGCTCTTTCCACGCTCCTCCCGGCCACAGTTTACACTCTACAGGCATGATTTTTTCCACAGTTGTAGACAAACTTGTCCTCTCTCTCACAATGTGCTCGAAAAATCTGTGAGACGAACAGAATTTGAATTAGCAGCCTCTAAGCGCGGCCACGTCTGTCTCTGCTCTCCATGCACTCCAATACAAAGATTTTCGGAGAGAGCAGAAAGGAGCCCTGTTTTCAACTCGCGACTGTGTCCACAAAATATTCTGTAGAAACACAAAATTACACCAAATCGTTCAGGAAGTCCTCAAGGCGCTCACGGTGTCTTTGTTTTTCTGATAGGAGCTTCCGTTCTCTCAGGAGAAGCCCAAATGTGAGAGGAGTGCAGAGGCAGAAAATCGCTCGTTTTCTCCGCTTTTCTGTCGCCCCTCTCTGTCTGCCCCTATCGTCATGGGCAACCAAGCCAAATTGCCATGACAACCACTGGGCCTCAGTGGCAGAGAGCCTAAAAAAAACTCCAGATTTTCTGTCTTTCCAGGCTCCTCCCGGCCACAGTTTACACACTACAGGCATGATTTTTTCCACAGTTGCAGACAAACTTGTCCTCTCTCTCACAATGTGCTGGAAAAATGTGTTAGACTTACAGAATTTGAATTAGAGGCCTCTAAGCCCGGCCATGTCTGTCTCTGTCTCTTTTTCTCTCTCTGAGTGCATGTGTGCCTGAGTGCTGAGAGGGGGCGTGTGTGTGCGTGCGCAGCTGGGTCTCATAGAGCATGATTGGGAGGGGCTCTGAAGTTGCTGTGGCAACCTCTGAGGCTCAGTACCTCTGTGAGCACTTCTCTCTCATGCTCCCTCACACACAATGAGCCATAATGGGCATATAATGTAATGTATATGTACGCGGTCGGGCAGTAGACCCCGTGGCCCTTTCAAAATTTCCCGCAGGGAAATTGTCTAGTTAGGGCCACGGGGCAGCCACGAGCACTACTGCCTACAGCAAAGCTGTAGACAGTAGTGCTCGGGGCGAAGCCCCGAGCACTATTGTTATCCTGCGGGTTTTTTCTTATTATTATTATTATTATTCTTCCTCTTCCGTGCTTTTTTCGATTCGCTACTCCTCCTACAGTTTTGGGAGCACCCACGCAAATGTTATATCAAAACGTGCGTCTTGATCGGGATCGCTATGCTATTATTTTTCTTAAATTTATCGCAGTTTTTCGCGACGTAAGTCGCGAAAAACTGCGATAAATTTCCCATAAGAAATGAATGGGAGGCGGTAAAAATTGTCGCACTTTTTCTACTGGCTACTGCTCCGGCATACTTTCACCTAGAGACTCCATTTAAACTTTAAATTGTAGACACAAGTCTTGTCTATTGCTGTATTAAGCCACGTTTTGATAACTCATGTAGTTTTTGAATAATCCCTCATCAATGACCATGAGCGTTTTTGGGGAAATTCTCAGATTTCAATGGGTGTGTATTGCGCGGACAGTTAGAGGCTAGAGTGGGTGACATCATCGCTAGAGTGGGAGAGAGCCGATTAAAAACCACTAGGTTTTTGCTCTTTCCACGCTCCTCCCGGCCACAGTTTACACTCTACAGGCATGATTTTTTCCACAGTTGTAGACAAACTTGTCCTCTCTCTCACAATGTGCTCGAAAAATCTGTGAGACGAAAAGAATTTGAATTAGCAGCCTCTAAGCGCGGCCACGTCTGTCTCTGCTCTCCATGCACTCCAATACAAAGATTTTCGGAGAGAGCAGAAAGGAGCCCTGTTTTCAACTCGCGACTGTGTCCACAAAATATTCTGTAGAAACACAAAATTACACCAAAACGTTCAGGAAGTCCTCAAGGCGCTCACGGTGTCTTTGTTTTTCTGATAGGAGCTTCCGTTCTCTCAGGAGAAGCCCAAATGTGAGAGGAGTGCAGAGGCAGAAAATCGCTCGTTTTCTCCGCTTTTCTGTCGCCCCTCTCTGTCTGCCCTTATCGTCATGGGCAACCAAGCCAAATTGCCATGACAACCACTGAGCCTCAGTGGCAGAGAGCCTAAAAAAACCTCCAGATTTTCTGTCTTTCCAGGCTCCTCCCGGCCACAGTTTACACACTACAGGCATGATTTTTTCCACAGTTGCAGACAAGCTTGACCTCTCTCTCACAATGTGCTGGAAAAATGTATGAGACTTACAGAATTTGAATTAGAGGCCTCTAAGCCCGGCCATGTCTGTCTCTGTCTCTTTTTCTCTCTCTGAGTGCATGTGTGCCTGAGTGCTGAGAGGGGGCGTGTGTGTGCGTGCGCAGCTGGGTCTCATAGAGCATGATTGGGAGGGGCTCTGAAGTTGCTGTGGCAACCTCTGAGGCTCAGTACCTCTGTGAGCACTTCTCTCTCATGCTCCCTCACACACAATGAGCCATAATGGGCATATAATGTAATGTATATGTACGCGGTCGGGCAGTAGACCCCGTGGCCCTTTCAAAATTTCCCGCAGGGAAATTGTCTAGTTATTCTTCCTCTTCCGTGTCAAATTTCGATTCGCTACTCCTCCTACAGTTTTGGGAGCAGCCACGCAAATGATATATCAAAACGTGCGTCTCAATCGGGATCGGCGTGCTATTACTTTTCTTGGATTTATCGCAGTTTTTCGCGACGTAAGTCGCGAAAAACTGCGATAAATTTCCCATAAGAAATGAATGGGAGGCGGTAAAAATTGTCGCACTTTTTCTACTGGCTACTGCTCCGGCATACTTTCACCTAGAGACTCCATTTAAACTTTAAATTGTAGACACAAGTCTTGTCTATTGCTGTATTAAGCCACGTTTTGATAACTCGTGTAGTTTTTGAGTAATCCCTCATCAATGACCATGAGCGTTTTTGGAGAAATTCTCAGATTTCAATGGGTGTGTATTGCGTGGACAGTTAGAGGCTAGAGTGGGTGACATCATCGCTAGAGTGGGAGAGAGCCGAAAAAAACGCCTAGATTTTTGCTCTTTCCACGCTCCTCCTGGCCACAGTTTACGCTCTACAGGCGTGATTTTTTCCACAGTTGTAGACAAACTTGTCCTCTCTCTCACAATGTGCTCAAAAAATCTGTGAGACTTACAGAATTTGAGTTAGCAGCCTCTAAGCGCGGCCACGTCTGTCTCTGCTCCCTATTCACTCCAATACAAAGATTTTCTGAGAGAAGCAGAAAGGAGCCCCGTTTTCAACTCGCGACTGTGTCCACAATATTTGCTGTAGAAACACAAAATTACACCAAATCGTTCAGGAAGTCCTCAAGGCGCTCACGGTGTCTTTGTTTTTCTGATAGGAGCTTCCGTTTTCTCAGGAGAAGCCCAAACGTGAGAGGAGTGCAGAGGCAGAAAATGGCTCGTTTTCTCCGCGTTTCTGTCTGCCCCTGTCTGTCTGCCCCTGTCGTCAACGGCAACCGGCTTAAGTTGCCATGACAACCTCTGAGCCTAAGTAGTCAGAGTGGCAGAGAGCCTTTTTTTAACTCCAGATTTTCTGTCTTTCCAGGCTCCTCCCGGCCACAGTTTACACATTACAGGCATGATTTTTTCCACAGTTGCAGACAAACTTGTCCTCTCTCTCACAATGTGCTGGAAAAATGTGTGAGACTTACAGAATTTGAATTAGCGGCCTCTAAGCCCGGCCACTTCTGTCTCTGTCTCTTTTTCTCTCTCTGAGTGCATGTGTGCCTGAGTGCTGAGAGGGGGCGTGTGTGTGCGTGCGCAGCTGTGTCTCATAGAGCATGATTGGGAGGGGCTCTGAAGTTGCTGTGGCAACCTCTGAAGCTCAGTACCTCTGTGAGCACTTCTCTCTCATGCTCCCTCACACACAGAGAGACATAATGGGCATATAATGTAATGTATATGTACGCGGTCGGGCAGTAGACCCCGTGGCCCTTTCAAAATTTCCCGCAGGGAAATTGTCTAGTTATTATTCTTCCTCTTCCGTGTCAAATTTCGGACCGCTACTCCTCCTACAGTTTTGGGAGCACCCACGCAAATGTTATATCAAAACGTGCGTCTCGATCGGGATCGGCGTGCTATTATTTTTGGGAAATTTATCGCAGTTTTTCGCGACGTAAGTCGCGAAAAACTGCGATAAATTTTCCATAAGAAATGAATGGGAGGCCGTAAAAATTGTCGCACTTTTTCTACTGGCTACTGCTCCGGCATACTTTCACCTAGAGACTCCATTTAAACTGTAAATTGTAGACACAAGTCTTGTCTATTGGTGTATTAAGCCACGTTTTAATAACTCGTGTAGTTTTTGAATAATCCCTCATCAATGACCATGAGCGTTTTTGGAGAAATTCTCAGATTTCAATGGGTGTGTATTGCGCGGACAGTTAGAGGCTAGAGTGGGTGACATCATCGCTAGAGTGGGAGAGAGCCGAAAAAAACGCCTAGATTTTTGCTCTTTCCACGCTCCTCCTGGCCACAGTTTACGCTCTACAGGCGTGATTTTTTCCACAGTTGTAGACAAACTTGTCCTCTCTCTCACAATGTGCTCGAAAAATCTGTGAGACTTAGAGAATTTGAATTAGCAGCCTCTAAGCGCGGCCACGTCTGTCTCTGCTCTCCATGCACTCCAATACAAAGATTTTCGGAGAGAAGCAGAAAGGAGCCCCGTTTTCAACTCGCGACTGTGTCCACAATATTTGCTGTAGAAACACAAAATTACACCAAATCGTTCAGGAAGTCATCAAGGCGCCCACGGTGTTTTTGTTTTTCTGATAGGAGCTACCGTTTTCTCAGGAGAAGCCCAAACGTGAGAGGAGTGCAGAGGCAGAAAATCGCTCGTTTTCTCCGCTTTTCTGTCTGCCCCAGTCTGTCTGCCCCTGTCGTCAACGGCAACCGGCTTAAGTTGCCATGACAACCTCTGAGCCTAAGTAGTCAGAGTGGCAGAGAGCCTTTTTTTAACTCCAGATTTTCTGTCTTTCCACGCTCCTCCCGGCCACAGTTTACACACTACAGGCATGATTTTTTCCACAGTTGCAGACAAACTTGTCCTCTCTCTCACAATGTGCTGGAAAAATGTGTGAGACTTACAGAATTTGAATTAGAGGCCTCTAAGCCCGGCCATGTCTGTCTTTGTCTCTTTTTCTCTCTCTGAGTGCATGTGTGCCTGAGTGCTTAGAGGGGGCGTGTGTGTGCGTGCGCAGCTGGGTCTCATAGAGCATGATTGGGAGGGGCTCTGAAGTTGCTGTGGCAACCTCTGAGGCTCAGTACCTCTGTGAGCACTTCTCTCTCATGCTCCCTCACACACAATGAGCCATAATGGGCATATAATGTAATGTATATGTACGCGGTCGGGCAGTAGACCCCGTGGCCCTTTCAAAATTTCCCGCAGGGAAATTGTCTAGTTATTATTCTTCCTCTTCCGTGTCAAATTTTGGACCGCTACTCCTCCTACAGTTTTGGGAGCACCCACGCAAATGTTATATCAAAACGTGCGTCTCGATCGGGATCGGCGTGCTATTATTTTTGGGAAATTTATCGCAGTTTTTCGCGACGTAAGTCGCGAAAAACTGCGATAAATTTCCCATAAGAAATGAATGGGAGGCGGTAAAAATTGTCGCACTTTTTCTACTGGCTACTGCTCCGGCATACTTTCACCTAGAGACTCCATTTAAACTTTAAATTGTAGACACAAGTCTTGTCTATTGCTGTATTAAGCCACGTTTTGATAACTCATGTAGTTTTTGAATGATCCCTCATCAATGACCATGAGCGTTTTTGGAGAAATTCTCAGATTTCAATGGGTGTGTATTGCGTGGACAGTTAGAGGCTAGAGTGGGTGACATCATCGCTAGAGTGGGAGAGAGCCGATTAAAAACGACTAGGTTTTTGCTCTTTCCACGCTCCTCCCGGCCACAGTTTACACTCTACAGGCATGATTTTTTCCACAGTTGTAGACAAACTTGTCCTCTCTCTCACAATGTGCTCGAAAAATCTGTGAGACGAACAGAATTTGAATTAGCAGCCTCTAAGCGCGGCCACGTCTGTCTCTGCTCTCCATGCACTCCAATACAAAGATTTTCGGAGAGAGCAGAAAGGAGCCCTGTTTTCAACTCGCGACTGTGTCCACAAAATATTCTGTAGAAACACAAAATTACACCAAAACGTTCAGGAAGTCCTCAAGGCGCTCACGGTGTCTTTGTTTTTCTGATAGGGGCTTCCGTTCTCTCAGGAGAAGCCCAAATGTGAGAGGAGTGCAGAGGCAGAAAATCGCTCGTTTTCTCCGCTTTTCTGTCGCCCCTCTCTGTCTGCCCCTATCGTCATGGGCAACCAAGCCAAATTGCCGTGACAACCACTGGGCCTCAGTGGCAGAGAGCCTTTTTTTAACTCCAGATTTTCTGTCTTTCCACGCTCCTCCCGGCCACAGTTTACACACTACAGGCATGATTTTTTCCACAGTTGCAGACAAACTTGTCCTCTCTCTCACAATGTGCTGGACAAATGTGTGAGACTTACAGAATTTGAATTAGAGGCCTCTAAGCCCGGCCATGTCTGTCTCTGTCTCTTTTTCTCTCTCTGAGTGCATGTGTGCCTGAGTGCTGAGAGGGGGCGTGTGTGTGCGTGCGCAGCTGTGTCTCATAGAGCATGATTGGGAGGGGCTCTGAAGTTGCTGTGGCAACCTCTGAGGCTCAGTACCTCTGTGAGCACTTCTCTCTCATGCTCCCACATGGAAATAAACAGACATATGGGCATATAATGTAATGTATATGTACGCGGTCGGGCAGTAGACCCCGTGGCCCTTTCAAAATTTCCCGCAGGGAAATTGTCTAGTTATTAGGGCCACGGGGCAAGCCACGAGCACTACTGCCTACAGCAAAGCTGTAGACAGTAGTGCTCGGGGCAAAGCCCCGAGCACTATTGTTATCCTGCGTGTTTTTTCTTCTTCTTCTTCTTCTTATTATTATTATTCTTCCTCTTCCGTGTCAAATTTCGGACCGCTACTCCTCTTACAGTTTTGGGAGCACCCACGCAAATGTTATATCAAAACGTGCGTCTCGATCGGGATCGGCGTGCTATTATTTTTGGGAAATTTATCGCAGTTTTTCGCGACGTAAGTCGCGAAAAACTGCGATAAATTTCCCATAAGAAATGAATGGGAGGCGGTAAAAATTGTCGCACTTCTTCTACTGGCTACTGCTCCGGCATACTTTCACCTAGAGACTCCATTTGAACTTTAAATTGTAGACACAAGTCTTGTCTATTGCTGTATTAAGCCACGTTTTGATAACTCATGTAGTTTTTGAATAATCCCTCATCAATGACCATGAGCGTTTTTGGAGAAATTCTCAGATTTCAATGGGTGTGTATTGCGCGGACAGTTAGAGGCTAGAGTGGGTGACATCATCGCTAGAGTGGGAGAGAGCCGATCAAAAACGTCTAGATTTTTGCTCTTTCCACGCTCCTCCCGGCCACAGTTTACACTCTACAGGCATGATTTTTTCCACAGTTGTAGACAAACTTGTCCTCTCTCTCACAATGTGCTCGAAAAATCTGTGAGACTTACAGAATTTGAATTAGCAGCCTCTAAGCGCGGCCACGTCTGTCTCTGCTCCCCATGCACTCCAATACAAAGATTTTCGGAGAGAGCAGAAAGGAGCCCCGTTTTCAACTCGCGACTGTGTCCACAAAATATTCCGTAGAAGCATAAAATTACACCAAATCGTTCAGGAAGTCCTCAAGGCGCTCACGGTGTCTTTGTTTTTCTGATAGGAGCTACCGTTCTCTCAGGAGAAGCCCAAATGTGAGAGGAGTGCAGAGGCAGAAAATCGCTCGTTTTCTCCGCTTTTCTGTCGCCCCTGTCTGTCTGCCCTTATCGTCATGGGCAACCAGCTCAAGTTGCCGTGACAACCTCTGAGCCTAAGTACTCAGAGTGGCAGAGAGCCTTTTTTTAACTCCAGATTTTCTGTCTTTCCAGGCTCCTCCCGGCCACAGTTTACACACTACAGGCATGATTTTTTCCACAGTTGCAGACAAACTTGTCCTCTCTCTCACAATGTGCTGGAAAAATGTGTGAGACTTACAGAATTTGAATTAGAGGCCTCTAAGCCCGGCCATGTCTGTCTCTGTCTCTTTTTCTCTCTCTGAGTGCATGTGTGCCTGAGTGCTGAGAGGGGGCGTGTGTGTGCGTGCGCAGCTGGGTCTCATAGAGCATGATTGGGAGGGGCTCTTAAGTTGCTGTGGCAACCTCTGAGGCTCAGTACCTCTGTGAGCACTTCTCTCTCATGCTCCCTCACACACAGAGAGACATAATGGGCATATAATGTAATGTATATGTACGCGGTCGGGCAGTAGACCCCGTGGCCCTTTCAAAATTTCCCGCAGGGAAATTGTCTAGTTCTCTATGCTCTTGCCATACGAGTTCTGCACCTGTTGCTATCTCTTGTCTCTCTCTCTCTCGTGCCTCCAGTGATTGTGGTTTTGCTGTACAGCTTCTCTAGTGAGTTTGCTCCTAGACACCCTTAATTATTCTACCTCCTGAGTGAGTTTTTCGCCCTTGTGGTGTTTTTGTGTGTTTTTCCTGAGTTGCTACTTTTCCCGCAGTGGTGTTTTTGAGTTTTCTTTTTCCTTGTCGGTCCTTTTCCCTGTAAAGGTGATTCTGAGTTCTACAATAAACTCTTTTCGTTACGACTCTGCATCTGGGTCCAGGCTCTCCCTGCTCACACGTGACACCGTACAGACTAAATACATAGGTGAAGACTGAAATCATGGAGAGCATTTTCACAGTAATATAAAGTCCATGTAAGTGGCCACAGATGGCCCACAAGACTGTTTGATCTGCTCTGCAAGGTTATTCAAAAAAGCAAGCTTTTTTTCCACATAGAAAAGTTACATAAAATTGTAGACTAAGACATTCTTCCAAGTGGTCTCTGAACGCACCACAAACATAGTGGTTGATATGTCTCAAAAAACGGAAGACAAGAACACAAAGAAAATGAGTGCTTTCTGTTTTATTGTAAATATAAAATGAAAACCTTTGGATTAATTTTATTGCTCACAATCAGTATCAGTAGAAATGGTGTACAGCTGCTCTTTCATTACACATTATCGAACAAATATATGGGTAATATAGTGGACTTGATACTCTAAGCCTACATGTTGAAAAATATTCACATTTTTTTTTCACATACATTCTCTTGTTATGACAGACGTGTTCACCTTCAGACATGACTCGTCATTTGATTTGTATTGTGCTTCATGATATGTAGTTCACAGCCTTGATTCAGATAAAAATCACAAGAAGACACACTCCACACCTCTGCTGTCACATTAGAGGTAAATATAATGGACCAGTCTCCACATACAGTCAGTCCAGTCCTGTTCAGATTACAGTGCGAAACTGAAGTGAAGGATCCTTCATCTTCTTCTTGTAGTCTTCATCAAACTCTTCATTCTGGGCCACAGTGAAATGGTTCTTCCAGTCACCGACCTTCCCTGCAGAACCACCAACAATCAGTCAGGTATTTCAGCCAAAGGTGGAGATCTGATATTTTTCTTGTCACACACATTTAGTTATGAATCAATCACATTACCTTTTCTCATGAAAGGAGAAATTTTGAAATCCATACGTGGGATAGTAGAATAGTTGGTCATGTCGTTCTTTTTCATATTATCAAACTGCACTCCACCTGTAATTTGTTTCTTCTCCTCCACTGAAGGAGACAAACCAAGAAAGGAGCAGAGTTTGTCGATTTCCCGTCCAATATCCTGGAAGCACAGTGGTCAAATATCGTCATTGTTTTATTACAGCTGGAGGAGACCTTTAGCAAAGTCATCGAAAGAAAAAAACTTCTGACGTACCTCAACCATGTCTTCATAGAACATGTAATGGAGGTTAGAATAAGCCTGTTTCTTCTTCCACCAGCCGTTCACATGGTCATACCAGGATCCAAACGCCACTAAAGCAACAGAACAATGCATGAAAACATCAGTAGTGTTCAGTAGAAATCTGTGCATGTCTGTTCCAATAAAAACAATATTATTAATGTATTTCGTACTCTTTCCCTTCATGAATCTTTGGAGGTAGCTGCTCCAGTCTCCAGGCTCTGGCTGAACCTGGGTCATGCGATCAAAGTGAAAATAAGAGACCACGTTGTCTTTGGCATTGCGGGCCACATAGACTACCTACAGAGGAAGAAAACACTTAAATTATAACATTACATGAGACATGATGTACCTTATTGTTTATGTTGTAACAGGAGGTAGAAATACCTCAAATTCTGTTTCAGCCTTCTTGTGATCATACATTGATTTCATACAAATAAAACACAAACTACTGACCTTGCAGTTTTGCTCCCAAAAGGACTTTGGCACAAACTGGACCGGAAGGTGAGTTTTAATGAGTCGTGGAGAAGTGGCAAGGTTGTTCGCCAGGTCAACTCCTATATGAAGAGATAGAGATGGAGTAATCACATCCTGTCAAGTGCTTAAGTAGTTTCTTGACTCTTACAGTTTGTGAAATATGTTATGTTTGATCATCTTTTGAACCTATATATGCAGACGGCAACATCATCTCCAAGAAAGGCACTCTTTCATATATTGGGATTGATGTCTGACGCTCTGGGGATATCTGGCCAAAATACAGCAGGTCAAGGATGTAGGAGACCCATGTGGTTCCTAAAAGAGAGAGGAAAATAAAATGATCCCAGCCCCTCTCCTCTATGCACACATTATGAGCAATAAAGCATTTACACTGACTGTTTATGTGGACTGACCAGCTTTGGGGTATGTTGCAATAAGTATGTCATCTGGCCTGGCCTGAAAGTTTTGAACGTTCTCCCAGTTGTCTGTGAAAACGTGGGTCATTGAGACTCCATGGAAATCAAACAGTTCTGGTCGAGGGGGAACATCCGTCTTTTCAAAAACAAAGTCAAAATATACAAAACACATGATCATTTTGTGAGAGTAATCAAACTGCAGCAATGTGATTGTGTGGGAAAGAATGCAAACAGCACTGTACCTTGTCTGGATCAACTGACATTCTGATGGCTGCTGGTTTCTCGCTGTTTCTGCTCTCTCGTCCTGCTGTAATGTTTGTCCAGGCACGCAGACAATAGTCATATCTCTCTCCTATCATTACATAACACTGTCTCTCTGCTTATTATAGGCGCAGTTACAGATGTGATAGTTGAAAGTCCAGCCCCTACCTGTCCATACAAAAATCCTGGATTTTTACCCTTTATTCACCATGGTCATGTTTAGAGTAAAATGTTTTTCAAGAATTTCAACAGAAAGATATCTAGACAAGACTCACGATACACAATCTCATACAATCCTTAAAAAGATTTTATTTAATTTTAAACCAATGAAAAGTGAAAATAGTCTTTAAACAGTGTAAAAAGCTTTGGACTTGGACATACTGGAAGCACTTTCAAACAGTGTCAGCCACTTGTGAACTGACTACACAGTGAAAGGCTTCAACTCAAAACATATGGCATTCTTTCTCTTTAAGGTTCATTTGAGGTTGTGTGGGAAGAAAAACATTTTTTTGCAGCGTTCTTCTTCGATCTACAGCTGTGTTCTGCCAAATTAAAGAGCAGTATTTCTGCAGTGTCCTAAATTCCCCTTTCCCCCGTATATATAGATAAAGAGTCTTGGCACATTTTCAAAAACCCTCACCGGGCACTGACATATTCATATCCTTTACTTGCTTTGTAAAACACCTCTGTCCATTCTCATGAGCTAAACATGACATGTTTATTAAGTAATGAAACCCATTTGAAAGTAAAGCACACTGCAGGTTTAAATGGAGATAAATTTAGAGACATACCTTGTCCGGATCAACAGACATTCTGAGTGCTGCTGGTTTCTTCACTGTACTTCTCTTGTCTCCTCGTAACAACTGGAGAAATAACTAACAGGACCCAACAAAGAGAAGACAAAAGCTGAGGTCCAGGAAAACTAAGCACAGATCAAACACACCAGGAAAAACAGACACTCGGAAAAAGGCTGGAACAATTGGCACAGGGTAGAAAGATAAACTGGCACTGAGATAGGGCACCGCACACACTAAATACAGTAGGGAGGGAAGACCAGTGTGACACAGGTGAAACTAATTGGGCGGAATACACAGTGGCTGTGTTCGAAACCTCCTTCTACATCCCACTGACAAACACAATGTGGTTGAGTGAGGGCCTGGGAAGAGGGGAAGCAACTCTTGAGATTCAGGAATGCTGATTCTGCCTCAGGGATCCAGTGGAATGGAGCTGAGGTGGAGGTGAGAGCAGTGAGGTGATGCCAATCGAATGTAGCTGCAGTTGAAACGCTGGTAGAAAGTGGCATCTCTGACATCTCTGATGTGGACGAGATGGCCGGCATAGCGGAGGTCTACATTGGTGGAAGAGAGGAAAATTGTAGACTAAAGTCCTCCCATATACAGTCCCCTCCAAAGGTATTTGAACGGCAAGGCCAATTTCTTTGTTTCTGTAGTTCACTAAAGACATTTGGGTTTAAGATCGAGAGATGAATATGAGACAAGAGTTCAGACTTTCAGCTTTTATTTGCTGGTATTTACATGTAGATGTATTAAACAACTCAGGATACATCACCGTTTGTATTAGACCACAGCATTTTTAGATGAGCAAAAGTAAAGGAACAAAAACATTAATATTTGTTAGCATAACCCTTGCTTGCAATAACTGCCTCAAGCCTGCGACCCATCGACATCACCAAATGGTTGCATTCTTCACTTGTGATGCTATTCCAGGCTTTTACCACAGCTTCTTTCAGTTCTTGTTTGTTTCGGGGGGTGTCTCCCTTCAGTCTACTCTTTAGGAGGTGAAATACATGTTCAAATACATGTTGGGTTAAGGTCAGCTGACTGACTTGGCCAGTCTAAAACTTTCCACTTTTTGCCCCTGTAGTCCTTTGTTTTGTTTGCAGTTTGCTTTGGGTCATTGTCCTGCTGCATGATAAACCTCCTCCCGATTAGGTTGGATGCATTTCTCTGTAAAATGGCAGACAAAATGTTTCTGTACACTTCGGAATTCATTCTGCTGCTACCATCATCAGTTACATCATCAATAAATATTAATCAGCCTGTTCCAGAAGCAGCCATGCACACCCAAGCCATGACATTACCTCCTCCATGCTTCACAGATGAGCTTGTATGCTTCGGGTCAAGAGCAGTTGCTTTCTTTCTCCACCCTTTGGCCTTCCCATCATTTCGGTAGAGATTAATCTTGGTCTCATCAGTCCATAAGATTGTGTTCCAGAAGTTTTTTGGCTCATCTCTGTACTTCTTGGCAAATTCCAATCTGGCCTTCCGATTCTTACTGCTGATGAGTGGTTTGCATCTTGTGGTGTGGCCTCTATATTTATTCTCATGGAGTCTTCTTCCAACAGTGGATTGGGATACCTTCACCCCTGAACTCTGGAGGTTGTTGGTGTTGTCACTTACTGATGTTTTTGGTGTTTTCTTCACAGCTCTCACAATTTTTCTGTCATCAACTGCAGTTGTTTTCCTTGGCCAACCTGTTTGATGTCTGTTGCTCAGTACACCAGTGGTTTCTTTCTTTTTCAGGACATTCCAAATTGTTGTGGTTGCTTTGCCTAATGCTTGTCCAATGGTTCTTTTCAATTTTCTAACAATGGCTTCCTTTTCTCCAATAGACAGCTCTCTGGTCTTCATGTTGGTTTACCCTCTTTAACAAGAAATTGACTTTTTATAGGTTTAAACCAAGACTAAAAACTTGGACTAGTCATGCAGAGCTATTTAATGTTTGATGAATCAACCTAAAAGGCAACACCTGGGCAACAAGAAACACCTGTCAGTCACATGTTCCAATAGTTTTACTCATTTGAAAAATGGTTGGGTTCAAACAAAGGGTGGTATGTCTTGAGTTCTTTAACGCATCTAGATGTAAATTCCAGAAAATAAAAGCTGAAATTCTGAACTCTTGTCTCATACTCATCTTTTGATCTTAAACACAAATGTCTTTAGTGAACAACAAAAACAAAGAAATTCACCTTGCCATTCCAATACTTTCGGAGGGGACTGTGTCCATGACCAGCCTCCCCTCAGTGGTGGTGAGAGGGGTTTCATAAAGTATAAAAATATTTTTATGTACCATTCATACTTTTTACCTATTTTCTGATCAATTTGTTTTTAAATGTCTGAAACACGGAAGACAAGAATACAATGAATATGAGTGAATTCTTATTGTTTAATTGAAAATATAAAATATGGCTATGAAAACCTTTGGATTCATTTTGTTGATCACACTAATCTCTTGGTCTCATTTAATAGTATCAGTATAAATGGTGTACAGCTGCTCTTTCATTACACATTAAAGAACAAATATTTGAGTAATACAGTGGACATAATACTCTAAGCCTACGTGTATTGAAGGATTTTTGGTTAATGAAATGCTCATTGTCAAATATTTTCTTCACATACATTCTCTTGTTATGGCAGACATGTTCATTTTCAGACATGACTCATCATTTGATTTGTATTGTGCTTCATGATATGTAGTTCACAGCCTTGATTCAGATAAAAATCACAAGAAGACACACTCCACACCTCTGCTGTCACATTAGAGGTAAATATAATGGACCAGTCTCCACATATACACAGTCAGTCCAGTCCTGTTCAGATTACAGTGCGAAACTGAAGTGAAGGATCCTTCATCTTCTTCTTGTAGTCTTCATCAAACTCTTCATTCTGGGCCACAGTGAAATGGTTCTTCCAGTCACCGACCTTCCCTGCAGAACCACAGACAATCAGTCAGGCATTTTAGTTAAAGGTGGAGATCTGATATTTTTTCTTGTCACACACATTTAGTTATGAAATAATCACATTACCTTTTCTCATGAAAGGAGAAATTTTGAAATCCATAACTGGGGCTGTAGAATAGTTGACCATGTCGTTCTTTTTCATATTATCAAACTGCACTCCACCAGTAATTTGTTTCTTCTCCTCCACTGAAGGAGACAAACCAAGAAAGGAGCAGAGTTTGTCGATTTCCCGTCCAGTATCCTGGAAGAGCAGTGGTCATATATCATCATTCTATTATTACAGCTGGAGGAGACCTTTAGCAAAGTCATCGAAAGACAAAAACTTCTGACGTACCTCAACCATGTCTTCATAGAACATGTAATGGAGGTTAGAATAAGCCTGTTTCTTCTTCCACCAGCCGTTCACATGGTCATACCAGGGTCCAAACACCACTAAAGGAACAGAACAATGCATGAAAACATCAGTAGTGTTCAGTAGAAATCTGTGCATGTCTGTTCCAATAAAAACAATATTATTAATGTATTTCGTACTCTTTCCCTTCATGAATCTTTGGAGGTAGCTGCTCCAGTCTCCAGTCTCTGGCTGAAACTGGCTCATGCGCTCAAAGTGAAAATAAGAGACCATGTTGTCTTTGGCATTGCGGGCCACATAGACTACCTACAGAGGAAGAAAACACTTAAATTATAACATTACATGAGACATGATGTACCTTATTGTTTATGTTGTAACTGGAGGTAGAAATACCTCAAATTCTATGGCTTCTGATTCAGCCGTCTCGTGACCATACATTGATTTCACACAAATAACACACAAACTACTGACCTTGCAGTTTTGCTCCCAAAAGGACTTTGGCACAAACTGGACCGGAAGGTGAGTTTTAATGAGTCGTGGAGAAGTAGCAAGGTTGTTCGCCAGGTCAACTCCTATATGAAGAGATAGAGATGGAGTAATCACACCCTGTCAAGTGCTTAAGTAGTTTCTTGACTCTTACAGTGTTTGTGAAATATCTTATGTTTGATCATCTGTTGAACCTATATATGCAGACGACAACGTCATCTCCAAGAAAGGCACTCTTTGATATATTGGGATGGATGTCTGATGCTCTGGGGATGTCTGGCCAAAATGCAGCAGGTCAAGGATGTAGGAGACCCATGTGGTTCCTAAAAGAGAGAGGAAAATAAAATGATCCCAGCCCCTCTCCTCTATGCACACATTATGAGCAATAAAGCATTTACACTGACTGTTTATGTGGACTGACCAGCTTTGGGGAATGTTGCGATAAGTATGTCATCTGGCCTGGCCTGAAAGTTTTGAATGTTCTCCCAGTTGACTGTGTAAACGTGGGTCATTGAGACTCCATGGAAATCAAACAGTTCTGGTCGAGGGAGAATATCCATCTTTTCAAAAAGAAAAGTCAAAATATACAAAACACATGATCATTGTGTGAGAGTGATCAAACTACAGCAATCTGATTGTGTAGAAAAGAATGCAAACAGCACTGTACCTTGTCTGGATCAACTGACATTCTGATGGCTGCTGGTTTCTCGCTGTGTTTCTGCTCTCTCGTCCTACTGTAATTTTGGCACTGTCTCTCTTCTTATTATAGGCTCAGTTACAGATGTAATAGTTGAAAGTCCAGTCCCTCCCTGTCAATGCAGGTTTCCTGGATTTTTACCCTTTATTCACCATGGTCATGTTCAAAGTAAAATGTTTTTCACAAATTTCAGCAGAAAGATATCTAGACAACACTCACCATACACAATCTCATATAATCCTTAAAAAGATTTTTTTCTTTTAAACCAATGAAAAGTGAAAGTAGTCTTTAAACTGTATGAAAAGCCGTGAACTTTGACATACTTTCAGCACACTCAAACAATGTCAGCCACTTGTGAACTGACTACACAGTGAAAGGCTTCACCTCAAAACATATGGCATTCTTTCTCTTTAAAGTTCATTTGATGTGTGGGAAGAAGAACTCTTTTTTGCAGTGTTGTTCTTAGATCCAGAGCTGTGTTCTGCCAAATTAAAGAGTAGTATTTCTGCAGTGTCCTAAATTCCCCTTTGCCCTATATGTTTCGATAAAGAGTCTTGGCACATTTTCAAAAACCCTCACCGGGCACTGATATCTTCATATCCTTCACTTCCTTTGTAGAATTCCCCTTTGCCCCATATTTGTTGATTAATCTTGGCTCATTTTCAAAAATCCTGATAGCACATAACCAGGGCATTGTGAAGTGTGACATTTACACGTTATCTTGAGAAGGATTTACTGTATGACATGACACATTTAAAAATTGGATGCCTGGGGCCCCTATAGTTCAGTTGGTGGGCTGTGCGCCCCATGTATTGAGGTTGTCAGTCCTCTGCAGTCGCCGCAGGTTCGACTCCCACCTGCAGCTCATTGGCTGCATGTCGTCCCCTCTCTCTCTGCCCCCTTTCCTGTTGTACCTTCAGCTGTCAATCATAAAGGCTAAAAAGCCCCAAAAAATTGGCCTGGCAGATTGTCAGATTGTCTCAAGAAGCTTCAAGTCATCTTAAAGGAGGGAAAGCAACAACAAATTCCTAGCTTTTGCTTGAAATGTAAAAATGCCTCAGTCCATTCTCATTAGCTAAGCATTACATGTTTCTTAAGTTATAAACCCATTTTAAACTAAAGTACACTGTAGCTTCAAAGAGAGATTCATTCTGAGACATTGTCCCGACAGATATTTTGATCACTGCTCATTTCTCATGCCATTTTTCAGAAACAAGTAAGTTTGGATGTCTGGCATATCGAGTGATGACAGCCTGATGGGAAGAAAGAATACACGAGGAAGGAACACAAAAACATGTCAAGCAAGGATAAACAAATACATTAAACGAAATGATTTAATTAATTCCAAAAACAAAAAGGATGACAGCTAAATATATTGACTTATTTCTTTATGTGAAATAATGTCAAATTTCACTTCAGAATTTTCACTTGAATCTTCACCCTCTCACATGTGAAACAATACGAATAGAAATTGTGAAATTTGCCAAACATTAGCTGAGCATTCCTACATTCATGGTTATTCATGTTTGGTGTTGGAATGCTGCGATCAGCCATCATAAATTTACTGAGCCCTCCCTCTGAGGCCCCCCCCCCCCCATCACTACGGACCAGGTGAGGAGGGAGCTCAGGAAGACAAAGGCCAGGCTTCAGGGAGCTCAGGGAGTGTGCAGACCAGCTCAGTCAGGTGGTTCTGTACATGTTCAACCTGAGCCTCAGTCTGGAGAGAGTCCCAGCCCTGTGGAAGACCTCCTGCATGGTGCCGGTTCCAAAAACAGCCCATCCCAGGGAACCAAGTCACTGCAGACCTGTCGCCCTGACCTCGCACCTCATGAAGACCATGGAGAGGATCGTTCTCGGCCACCTCCGCGCCCAGGTGAGCTCTGCACTGGACCTGCTGCAGTTCGCCTATCAACCTGGCTGTTACCTACCTGCTACACCGGGCCCTGTCTCACCTGGAGTCCAAGGGGAGCACTGTGAGAGTCATGTTTTTTGACTTCTCCAGTGCTTTCAACACCATCCAGCCATCAATGCTGTGGGGGAAAATGGAGGTGGCTGGTGTGGACCAACGACTACTTCAGTGACAGGCCGCAGTACGCAAAGCTACACAGCTTTCTATGACACTGTGGTGGCCTCTGCATTGTTTTATGCCATAGTGTGCTGGAGAGGGGGTAGAACGGACAGAGACAGGAAGAAACTACTGCAGGTCTTTCCTGCCCACAGCCATCAGACTGTATAACTGTGCACAACAAAATCCACTCAAATGCAAGTACTGAGAACCTGATCACATCTCACATTTTCCTCTGTTTTCATGTAATATCGTCATTTTTAAATTACCTAAGTGTGTATGTATTGTCTATATTGTAAATTACCATAGGGTATATAATACTTGTGCAATATTTTTTTGTCTTCTTGTCCTCTGACTTCTTGCACTCTGTAGTGTTGCTGCTGTAACATGTGAATTTCCCCCATTGTGGGATAAATAAAATCTTATCTTAACAGACAACACCATTCTCTAGGCACTTTACCTTGAAGGTGTCTTTAAATCCTACTCTCACCCAAACAAACAGCAGTTCAATCTGACTGCCATGACCCACTGGCTCAATTACGACGACTGTCGTAAAATGCTCCACTAAGTATATATTTTACCTAACAAAGGTAAGCATAGAGCTTAATAGGGCAAATCATAGCATAAAATGATGGTATAGGCAGATTAAAATAGATTAGATAGAATGCATAAAATCAAGTAAAATATATCATTGATATCAACGTATATCATCAGATTGTATTGACCCAAGAAATTGATAAGTCAGTGCTCCTAAATGGACCTTGACTTGTCAAATGGAGAATAATCTCATCATCAAGTCACTATGAATTCAAAGAATAGAATGCTATTATAAAATACTTCGTTTTGTCAATCACTTAATTTCGTATCAGTCATATCTTCATAAAAATGAAGCGGAAGTATAAAACCAGAAGTGACGTTTTCATACGTGACGCCACCGGAAATGAAAAACATATACAACAAATATGGCGTCTCCCGGCGAGGCAGCGGTGAAGGATGCACACGTGGGGAAAAAGAAGAAGGTAACTACGAATAAATCATTAGTAAGACAACGTCACTGTACCCGCGTTTAACTTTGGATATAGTCAGCCAAGCAGACTAGCGCAGTGCTTTTCATATTGACAAATACGACGTAGTATCGGCTTATTATTTGCTAGCATCAGGCAGCTAACGCAATTAGCGCGTGTGTACGGGGTCCCGAAAGGAGACGAGCTGACCCCTTCTGGTCACAAATAAATGCTCTAAAGTATCTGTCAGCTCCTTAAAGTCACTGCTGCTAACTTGCCATCGTTTGCTCCTCTCTAACAGCCTCCAGCACGTTACTGGCAGGAGCCACAGGACAAGGGGAAGGATGAAAACGAGGTGGGAAAAGAAGAACAGCCTGAACAGGCTCTGCAACAGAAGGAACAAAAGACACAGAAAGCCAAGAAACGAGAGCGAGAAGAGGATCAGAGAGATGGAAAGAAATTCATATCAGGGGTAAGATTGTAGTGAGACCGACTCAAGTGCTGACTCAAGTCCTGAATGTTGCAGTGCATCCCTCAACTGTGATACAGCCTTTATGACCAGAAATATGTATTTAAGGTATACCACAATATTGCAACATAATGTTTTAAACAGTATCTATTTCCATACTTCAGTATTGAGATGATATCAATATGTCCCCCAGCTCTCCATTATCTTACTTTAAATTTGTGTATAAATTAAATGACATTATAATTGTTCATATTCCTTCAGAAATCAGACCCTTTCCCTGGGCCTGCCTCTATTCCAGAAGACAGGATGCAGAAGTTCAAGAGGAAAGATAAAACTAAAAAGGCGAGCACCGTAATGTCTCTTACTTCCAATTTCTATGAAATAAGTAGACTCGTTGTCACCAGCCAACACCTCATTCCTTTATTCTTCTCCTCCCAGGCTCACCGCCAGCATTACAAGCTGAGAGCCATCATGGCTCGCTCAGAAGAAGCTTCAGAAATGGCTCAGAAACAAGCTGCCCGCTTCGACCTCCTACTCCCAGAGGATGCAGGGTAACTTTTTCTTCTAAAGGTTGCTTGCTGCCTCATGTCACAGTGTATGATATGACAGAGATAAAAATTATGAAAAATGTCACTTAAAGTCATTACTTACAAGTCTGATTTTGTGTGTGCGTGCGTGCGTGCCCTCGCTAATGTCAGGTTTCTAGAAGGAGATGAAGATGAGGACACGTGCATGATCTCTCAGGAAGATATTGCAGATGCTGTGGATATAGCGTCTGGGGCAAAGGTGGGACACTGCCTGGACACTTTATCTGACATTGGAAATGATTTTATATCCATCCAAATTCTAGTTTAGAAATACTGTACGTTGAGTTTCTGCTGGGTACTTGTGTGATTTAAGTGTTCCTTTTTTTTTTTGAGCAGTGTACTTAAATTGAATTTCAAGGCCAGTTTTTATAAGTGACTTTCCAGGTGTTCTGATGTTGCCCACATTGTTTTTGCTCTTTTTTAATTAGTTTTTTGTCTCTCCCTTTTATCCTTAGTACTTTAATCTGAAACTGTCTCAGTTTGGACCATATCGAGTGGATTACAGCAAGACCGGACGGTCAGTATCAGACTTCATACTGAGACAAACCATGAATGAAATGTTGCTTTTGTTTAAGGTTCACGCTACACTGATATTATTTGTGTTGTGTTATTTGTAACGACATTTCAGTAGTGTCTTGTGTAGGATTGTTTCCAATTCGTGTGATCCAACTTTCAATAATTCCAGTGTTTTAAAGTCCAAAAGTCAAAATTAATTGAAAGAAGACATCATCAATGCAGTCATTTTGAAAATTCCTGCAGTTTTTTGTATTGACCACTTGGGGGCAGCATTAGATGCTGTAAACCTAATACTAATATGGCACCTCATAATGTATATTTGTACATTTATATCAGCCTTTTTCACAGCAGACATTTTGAATTGTCCTTGCAGGAAAAGCAAAAGGTGTAATTAACTCATGTCCACCCACAAAGCTGTTTTCACATATGTAGCTTGGACCTCTTTTTTCGGGCTCTGTTGTGTTTACGAACCTGTTGCACCTGTTAGGGAGGGACAGTTAACCCTGGGTACATCCCAAGTCTCTTATTTGATATGTCCTCACCAGAACAGGAAGTCAGTCTGGTCCGCCCTCTTACAGCCCGTCCCAAAGCTCTTATAGTAATTTCCATTCAGTCACATGTAAGGCTGATTTTCACTTTCCCTGAAACATTTTGCCTCATAAATGATTTCCATTGTTCAAAAGAGACCATATTCTGGGTTATTAGATAACGATTTCATCTTCAGAATATCAATAAATACAGATCCAAATAAGAAATAGATAATATAAATGCATTACACAGCACAAATGCCTCCTCAGTATGAATATAAAATGCAGGTTTTTATTAGTATGTAGGTGTTTGTTAGACAGGTAACAAGGCTACAGAGAGAAAATGCTGCTGCTCTGTGTGCCTTTATTAGTATTACAACCCCACTTCCAAACACATACCTGCTGAAGGATACACACACACACACACACACACACACACACACACACAGAGAGAGACACACTGCAGGAAGCGTGTGTGTGAAATTCTGATCCTGGTGGCTTTTTGCAGGTGAGGAAACTCAAGCTGTTTTGTAAAGTACTCTTCTGCCATCTAGTGACTCTTTTGTGACTGGTTAAATAAGATATTGTTCTTACATTTAAAAGAAATTATTAATTTTGAACATAGGGCCTTAGTGTGTTACAGGCCCCTAAAAATATGGCTTTTATAACACATTTGATCTTTTTAAAGAAGAATTTGAAAATGTTAATGATAGTTGTCAGGACATAAAACCACTGATGTGTTGATCTTTAACAAATCGAGGCTCAATTGTCTAACAATGGCATCGGCGTTTAAGTTGAATCAAATTGTGAACTATAACTCAAAAATCAAGGCAAATTATGGATTTGGAGAATCATGACACCTCCATTTATTTGGGGTCCTGTTTGTGCCCACCTGACATTTATTCGGTTCTTTTAGCTCTGTTTGGGAAATATCTGGCTCTTGAGCTGCTAAATGCTCCACTGTGTTCACCAGATTGTCATTAACTGTGTCTGACAGTGTGTGCGGGCGGGTGAACAAAGGGTTTGCAAGGCAGTCTGAAGTCTGAGAACAGTACTAATGAGCGAACTGAGACTGACCCAAAACAGCAGTGTTGCCGCTTGCAGAATCAAAGCAATGAAATGCCGACAGACGCTGAAAGGCTCTGCGGAGCGGAGGGCACTGCAGAGTTTGGTTGTCGGTTTATCCCTCCAAGCAAGCCCTGTCACATTATATGTAGTCATTTCATCCATTGTTGATGAAGACATATTAATTTAAATGTTGATTTGTGTGTATTTTGTGTGTTCCCTTGACTTCAGTCACTTGGTGCTTGCTGGGAGGAGAGGCCATGTTGCTTGTGTAGAGTGGCAGTCCAAACAGTTAATGTGTGAGATAAACGTGATGGAGTCTGTGAATGATGTAAAGTGAGTACAAAATATTGTATAATACCGTAATACTACAGTCCCCAGCAACTGTGAGCATCTGTTCTGTTAAGAAACTCGATTAATGCTTTCTTTTAGGTGGCTCCATTGTGAGACCATGTATGCAGTGGCTCAGAAGAAGTGGCTGCATATCTATGACTCTAATGGAATAGAGCTTCACTGCATCCGCAAGTTCAATGATGTCCTTCGTATGCAGTTCCTCCCCTACCACTTTTTGCTAGCCACAGCAGTAAGTGTAGCAGTAACTGTTCTTATAGATTTTAGACCTTTATTTTAAATATATGACTATAATAACAAAGAGTTGTCTTCTGTTTAATGCTGAGTGTTATGTATCATCTTGTGCAATTAAGAGAAGTTTTCTTTTTTTAAACTATTTTAGTTTCGTTGGTTTTTAGCAGATTGCAACCAACTGAATACGTGTCGCCTCACCTTCCCCTTTCCAAGCGTGCAGGAGAACCTACAGTGGCAGTTTTTTTAGTATAAGTTTGCATAAATTAAAAGTATGCTGAATTAGTTATTCAGCAGTTACTTTGTTACTCTGCAGACAAAATTATGACTCGAAATGCGAGTGCAAATGATGCAAATTGTGGCAGACACTGAGGGTTTAAAAGTGCCTTAATTGCCTCCATGAGCCATGTGTGTTGCTAAGAAGCACAAGCTACAATTAACTCACAGTCTCTTGGCCTCACATCTGTGCCTCACAGTTTGAAAACCCATAATCTAGAGGAAAGTGAAACCGTAAATTTAAAAGCACACACACTGACAAAGGGTGCTGTTTTGCAGATCCTTTAAAATGAACTTGAATTCACCAACAGAAGTCAGCTCTGACAGACCTTCCTGTTCTCACTCTTGTCCTCAGAGTGCTACAGGTTTCCTGCAGTACCTGGATGTGTCTGTGGGAAAGGAGGTGGCAGCCATCTGCACCAAGGCTGGCCGGCTTGACGTGATGTGCCAGAACCCTCATAATGCCATCATCCACCTGGGCCACCACAACGGCACGGTCACCCTTTGGTCACCCAACCAGAAAGAAGCCCTCGTTAAGATGCTCTGTCACCAGGGTGGCGTGCGCTCCGTTACCGTAGACAAGACGGGCACGTGAGTCACCATAAAACTTTCTTACCTAGGATACTAGACTCTATTCAGAGGCAGGAAGCTGTGGATGGTCGTCTGTGTATCTAACCTAAAGGTTGCTTCACAGCAGTCTTTCAAGGGCTACCTAGTTGACACTGCCAGTCGCATGTCCTTGTCTCAAAAATTACATCGCACTAGTGTCTCCCAGGCAAAGCAGTGGATGCTTAACAAGTTTGCAGATAAAATCTATAAATGATGAACAGCTTCACAGTCAGGTTGATTAACTAATACTTTTTCTGTTGTGAGCAGTGAACTGCAGTTCCCTCAATGTCCACCAGAGAGCAATCTGTTGTTATGGTTTCCTCTCCTGGCAGATACATGGTGACATCTGGCATGGATAAAAAGATGAAGATATATGACATTAGAGCCTTCAAGCCCCTCAAATCCTACTTCCTCCCTGCTGGAGCTTCCTGTTTGTCACTGAGCCAGAGGGGACTGCTGTCTGCAGCCACAGGAGATATTGTTCAGGTCATCATCGCCTCCACACTGCACAATTAATGATTTGTCATTGAAAGCGATCTGGCACACAGGAAGTGATGCATTTGGAGCAGTGGTTGTGACAAGTGCACACAGTAGGATATTTACCATGAGCAGCACAGGGTGTTGAGTCACCGTATTTGTTCAATAGTAATAATAATGATAATGGTAAAAGACCTTTCCTGTAAAGTAGCAAACTTCCGAGTTCTGAGACAGGCAAAGTTCGATTAGCTGTGCAGTCTTTTGAATTTTATTGCACCACAAAACAATAAACCTTTTATAGCACACGTTGTTTGCTGTCACAGCAGCGAAGGACAAAGTTCATTAAAGATGATTCCTCTAAGTCGCACAGTAAGCTTTCGTGCAGAATGCTCAGACACTGAAACTAGCTCACCATAATGAGTGCAGTCGTTTTTATCAAGTTATCAATCAGTTGAAGTTGGATGTTTACGTACACTCCACATTTTTAACCACTCCACAGATTTCATGATAACAAATTATAGTCCTGCAAAGCCAGTTAGGAAATCTACATGTTTCCAACCATTGTTGACAGGCAGATTGCTTATATCTCAATTCCAGTGGGTCAGAAGTTTACATACGTTTGGCTGACTGTGCCTTTAAACAGCTTGGAAAATTATGTCATGGCAGAAACATCCACAAGTCTGGTTCATCCTTGGGAGAGATTTCCAAAGGCCTGAAGGAAGCTTGTTCATCTGTACAAACAAAAGTATGCAAGTGTAAACCACGCAGGCATCGTACCACTCAGGAAGGAGATGCGTTCTATCTCCTAGAGGTGAAAAGTGTAAATCAGTCCCAGAATAACAGCAAAGGACCTTATGATGATGTTGGAGGAAATGAGTACAGAAGTATCCATATCGCAAAGAAGCAACCTGAGAGAACGCTCAGCAAAGAAGAAGCCACTGCTCCAGACTACAGTTTGCAACTTCACATTGGAACAAAGACATTTGGAAATGTCCTCTGCTCTTGTTTGGCTTCATCTGTGTCTGAAAACTGTCTCCCTGCAGTTGTACAGGGACGTGTGGAGCACTCCGGTGACTAAACCCTACATGGCTCACAGAGTTCGAGGAACAGTGTGGGGGCTGCACTTCTGTCCCTTTGAGGATGTCCTCGGGGTGGGACATGGAGACGGTTTCACCAGCATGCTCGTACCAGGTCCAACTGGATTTCACATTATGCCTACATATTTAAAAGTAGACTGAACAACAAAGTTGATCATTGGGTCAGGATCAAAATGAGCTCGTAGTTTGACGAGGCACTGCACTGAGTTATATTTAGATGCTTTGCTTTATTTTGAAAATAATCCACACCTTACATTTTTCTGTGCCTTGAAACTGTTTCCATCTTTTCGTCCGTCTCCCTCCATTTGCATTCACAGGTGCGGGAGAGCCTAACTTTGATGGTCTCGATGCCAATCCGTACCGCAGTGCAAAGCAGAGGCAGGAGTGGGAGGTTAAAGCCCTGCTGGAGAAGATCCAGCCAGAGCTCATCACCCTCGACCCCACCGAGCTGGGGAAGGTTGACCACGCCACCTTTGAGCAGAGGCACCAAGACAGGGTCCAAGCTCTGGTCAGTGTCATAAGATATAGATCTATACATATTAAAATACTGACTCTTGATCATAACAGGTTTATTGTTGTTTAAAGCCTTCTAAAAGCTTTTTATGTCTTCCCAGGGCTTTGACCCGCTCGCCAGAGAAAAATTTACTCCCAAGTATAAGAAAAAAGGTCGTAGCTCTGCTGGCGGTGTTGAAAGGCGCAAGAAACAAGTGGCTCATGAGGACCAGAGGGTAAGTGCTTCAGAATATAAGATGAAGATTGATACAATCGCATTGTGATCGTTCTGCTATGTCTGCAGTTTTTGGTTATGTGTCTTTGCTTGTCCCCCCCAGGATGCAATCAGGAAATCTGTGGAGGACAAAATGAAAATGGAAAAAGAGAGAAAGGCGAGGGAGACGAAGGCGGCGATATTATCAAGCCAGAGATCTGCTTTGGACAGATTCAAAAAATAGACCCTTTGTGCAGCCCCAAACCCAGTGACATTCTGAGGGAGTGACCTCTGAACTTCATGTGAAGTCACATTTGTTGGACACATTACTCACTGTGGGAACAAAACATGAACTGCAGAAATTCTGGATGTGGTCGGCTCCCTTCAATGGAGACTTGAATTCTGACACGTGGCAGTCCCAATTCATGCCTGTAGTCCGGCCATGTCCAAACTATTCCACACAGGGCCGCGTGGCTGCAGGTTTCCATTCCAACCAAGGAGGAGTACACCTGGCGGGACTCATTTAATCACCTGATCTCAGTCTTCAGCTGAATTAGGTGACCTTATGATTGGTGGCAACAAAAGCCCGCAGCCACACGGCCCTTTGTGGAATAGTCTGGGGGTGTCTGCTGTCGCCTGAAGCACTTCCTGTCCAAATGGCTGGATGATAAGTGGTGCCTTGGCTGACACTGACGTCACCCAAAATTTGTGTTTAGTTATATTTTTTTCTCTACTGATAAACAGATTTTTCCACTCATTTCTGACCTTTTCGAGCACTGTGGTGGCTGAACTAACTGAGCGTATGTCAAATGTTTTATATAAATGTGTTTTGAAAATAAACAACATAATGCTAAGCCTTGAAACTCACTCATTATTTGAGATACAGCAAATGTGGAACATGTTAAAATATGCTCACACATTGTCAACACCTAATAAATACATTGTTAACTCAATGACAGAGTGACTGGAGTTTAATTACTGATATTAGCACCACCTACATCACTTTCTAAATTCATCAACAGGCATATTTGGAGATGTCTGTCAAAGAGTTTTCTTGTGATTTGTTTATGACTTGAAAAGGGCAGTGGTTCCAGAAATGTCGTGTACTTGCAAGATTAGAGAAATTAAGAGGAACCGTGCCTTGAGCATTACAGGAAGTACTCTGACAGTCACTTTGCCTAACTGAAGTTAAAGTTACAGACCAGAGTACACAGATGGTTTCCTTTCAGTTATAAACTGGTAAGACTCACTTCCTGTAAACAACAGCTCACCGCTGAAAGTACACTGACGTTGGAGACACCCGCTCCAGAGGACATTTAAATTCCAGTTACTGATGTTACTAATGTTTTAATTGTTGCATCTCTGTGTGTTATGACTACTTTGTTGGGATTACATAGTCTGTATATGTAATCTGTTGTCAGGTCATTTTTGCAGAAGTGATCTTGGCTTCAAGAAGACTTGCTGAGTAAGCAAAGCTTAAAGTCTCTGTTCTCTTCAGCAGTGGGGTATTCCATCAGCGCTGCACTTAATTGAAAAAGCACAGCTTGAATAAACGTCATCTTACACTTATGGCTCAAGCTGTTCCATTAACACAATTTAGCCATGCCTTGTCAACATAGAAGGTGCAACACCTAAGGATTGTCCACCAGTCTAATTCAAACTCCAAACACTTTTTCTTTTGTTCACTTCTTTTCTTCAACCAGTATCAGTCTCTCAAGGGTAATAACTAACAGTAGGCCTATCAAGTATGTGAGTGGAGACATTATATGCCCGCTAGATCCCTCTCAAGATGCCCAAGGCGTACCTGACCCATGTATGAGTCGTCCTTGTTTTGCAAAAACACCAAGCATCTTAGGCAGTTCTTTCATCTTTTACTTCAACAACTGCAGTGTTCTTCTATTTGCAGGGAGATGGTGCCAGCGTGTCTAGGGTCTTTTACAAGGAGAGTATTTCTGCAGTCACAGAAATGCCAGTGGTGAGACCAAATGTGAACAGTTGTGGATGAGCCTGCGCTCTTTAACTTACATAAAACCATACACCTTGATTCAGGACGTGACCAGAACAACGAGTACTTCAGCAATGATTTATGTTGCTATGACCATCTATATAACCAGGTACTCTTTCCAGATGGGACCTGGATACATGCATGAGTGCAGTCTATTGCTTCTGTGACATTTGGGAAGCCTGGAGAAGAGGACTAAGTTAATACAGAGGCCTGTCAACCTGTGAGCTACTTGGCATTTATTTTAACTGTCACATACCTGCAACTGAATAAAATGTCTCTTTGGTTCTTTGTGTTTCATGATGACCAGGAAAAGATGGCTGCTTCATATCAAGGTATACCCCTCTTATTTCCCAGTATTGAGTTGCTTTTGCAAGACCGCCTGCATCAACAACACTGTACAAGAATGTCCCGCATGTAAAGAAATGCAGAGCCACGCAGACAGACTGAGCTGTGGTTATGTCTTGGCTGGACTGTGAGTGTGCTTCCTTGTGTGTGGTTCTGGCAGACTACATAGGTAAAATATGCTGGGCCTACTGAGCCTGTACC